>NC_134476.1:38428514-38446014 GCF_964194025.1 Convolutriloba macropyga
ATATATATATATATATATATATATATATAATATATATATATATATATATATATATATATATATATATATATATATATATATATATATATATATATATATATATATATATATATATATATATATATATATATATATATATATATATATATATATATATATATATATATATATATATACATATATATATATATATATATATATATATATATATATATATAAGTTTGAAACAGTTCGTTTGGTTAATAAGTACGATAAAGTTTTAGACATCATTCCGTTAGCTGCAAAAAGCGAGAAAAGCTGCAACCGTTCAAAGAGTTGCTCTTAAGGTCTGGTGGGTTCTAATAAGGTTACTTTTTCTATTGTTCCTAAATATGAAAATAAATGTGTGGTAATTATTAGTTATGATTTTAATTTAAAAAAAAATGTTTTTACGAAATATTTATCTCTAAAAATGTTCCGGAAAACTGAAGTTAATTAAACTAAAGTTAAGTAGTTTTCAAATTTTTAAACGTATTCTGACATTAATAGTGAGACCACTCGTGTTGTTGGTTTCTTACATTTAGCGATTTTGTTATTTTCCGTGATAAATTTAATTTTTTTTCAATTAGTACACCATCAAAAAAGTTACCTTTTTTCTTTGTATTTAGATTAGTTTTCTGACTAACGCAAAAATATGTAATGTTTCAACAATTTAGATCTTCTGTTTTTTGAGTATACTCAGAGTGTACTTTGAGGGTGACAAAGAGTTTTTTTGCTGAAAATTAACTTGGTTATTTGCTCTCTCTGCTGTATAATTGTTAAAAACTACAAAAACAAATTGTGGCTATTTCTTTGGAAAATTAGATCTCTTAAAAGTTTGATTCAAATTTGGTATGCCTTCTTTTAGATATGATCAGAAATAAAGACCTTTTCTATGTGATTCTTGGTTCTTTTGGTAGTCTACATTTGCAAGTTAGAATTTGCTCAAAATGTTTCCCAATACAATTTAATATCACGCATTTCTTCAATAGTTAAAAAAAATATTATCCTGATTCTAAGTTGTTGATTTTTTTTTTAAAAATATTTAAAACGGAAAAGTGAACTATTGCCGTAGAAAGAGTACTTGCTATTGAAAAATACTGACGTTCTCATTGAAAAGCGAGATTTGGTACCTAAGTTGATCTGAAAATACTGAAAATAGTTAAAATATAGATTCTGTTTTGCACTTACCGATAATTAAGGTAGTTTCGAAAATTTGTGAACCTTTTTTTGCTGTATTTTGACAACTTTTTTTGTTTTCTGTATAAAAAGACAGAAAAATGGAACAATAGTTCTCTGCAACAATAGTTTTTTAACATTAAACTAACGTTAGTTAAAGGCTACTTTCTGTCTATCACAAACAACA
Source organism: Convolutriloba macropyga (assembly GCF_964194025.1). Lineage (NCBI taxonomy): Eukaryota > Metazoa > Xenacoelomorpha > Acoela > Convolutidae > Convolutriloba > Convolutriloba macropyga. The sequence goes on from NC_134476.1 coordinate 38,429,899, forward strand.
AAATTATCAACCGTACCAGTCCTCAAATTTCTTTGGGGGTTAGGGAACATATGCTACCAGGGCTTTTCTGTTGATTCAGTTTTAGAAGATCGATATCTTTTGTGGAGTAATACAAAAGATACTATTGAGCAGCTGTTAAAAAGCTTGATCGTTGAAGAGCTTTTTTAAATTTTTGTTTACTTAGGAAAAAGTTTCCTAAGTCTGGACATTTTATGAGTATTTCAAGTACAATTCATTCAACAGATGTTTTTTTTAATAATTTGATATCTCGGCAATATTGGTACGGACCCTTCTATCTAAGAACATAGTTCGAGAAAAAAGGCATAAATATTATGAAATCTTTCACACTGTTCACACTGCGTCTACGCATATATTCATAAAAAGAGCTTGAATTAAATGAACCTTGTCTCCTTTAAAAATAAACCTTTAAAGAAAAGATATAGAGGAACAGAGATTCTGTGAAACTGCTAATACAAAATATTTGAGTAGCAAGTTTAACAACTAAGATCTGGGACTAAAACTAAAATGCAAAAAACTAGCAAAACCACTTTTTCTTTTTGCGTTAAGAAATTTTTTCATCTGTTAATATGTTTTAAGACCAATGAAGTTTTTTGCAGTTCCACGAGCTTCAAATTTCTTCCACTTTCCACTTAAAACGGTTTTGTGGACACCTCGAGTTATTTATTTGAACTGGGTAAAAAATAATTCCATATAACTTATGAATTGAAGTCGTGTAACTTATGAAGTGAACATGAAAGGATGCTTAGGAACATCTATCAGTTAGAAATCAAAGTTTAAGGGTACTATTAGCTGTCTGAAACCGAAAACAGGGACGACAAGTTGTTTTTAAGGGGGAAAATGCAACGACTTCTTATCATCATGTTCAATTTCCCAATACTTATAAACAATGATAAAATCGTAGCCTTCAATCGTTCAAACTTATTTGTTCTGAATGCTTCATTATTGACAGCAGCGCTTTCTGAGCGGGTTAGTATTGCTCGCCTATTTTTTTTAAAAATTCGTCACAAACATTTGTTTTGCATTATTTACTTTTGTTGCTTTCTTATCATAATGCGTTAAATTTTTCAGGCGTCTTCAGCTACTTTTTCCTGACTCCATCTGTTCGATTTGGTCACCAAGAGTAGTTGGTCAGCGAAACAAGTTGAGGCGATTGAGATATAATTCAAAAAATTAGGTTAAACTGAAACAGGAAAATCCCATTGAGCCCATTTTTAAGTGCCTTTTTACCTGAACTTTGTTTTAGTTAGTCGGAGTAACCAGGTCTAATGCTCAATGGTATTTACATAAGACCCTTCATCATCTCTTTGTCAAATTTTCGGTCTAATTGCCCAACATAAAGCTCCAAAAATACCTTTGTGATTTTTGTATCTGAAAACAATTTTATTCCCTGTGCTTTTCCTTACTTGGTTCAATTCCAATCGATGACATGGAATTTAACTTCAGTTTTTTTTTGCCACAATCTACAGGGTATGTTTATTTTAGTTGTGAAGAAATTGATCTTCAGTTGAACCTAAATTTTTTGAGCCGTTGTTTCAAGTGGAAATGAAAAGACTAAAAGTTTTGTGTTTTTAGCCTTGCTTCCCATCTCTAAAGTCGAGAGAATATGTACTTTTCGTTTTTCTAGAAAAAAACATTTAGGTTTCTGAATTCGAGGATTTTGACAAAATGTTTTATCTGGTCATTCATTCTGATTCTTTACATTTTCTCATAATATTTAGCATTCAAATTTACTAGTCAATGCGTTTTTGAGGGAGCCTAAAACAAGAAAACTTTATAGGTAATTGTTAACGTAGGAATCTATAATTTGTTTTTCAATTCTACCCTCTGATTTTTCAACATAATGCCTGTTGTTGTCTTTCTGTTCTCAACTCATACGTTTCCCCTCATACACCTTGACAAAAGTGGTTACTTGATAAGTAAGGAACATTTCCTGTCCGAAGTACAGCGGATGTCAATTTCCCTTGTTGATATCTGTACGTCAATTGTAGTTCCTTTAGTTGCCTGATTTAGTAGTTCCTTTAGTTGCCTGATTGTGTGATTTCAACAATTGAACAAAGCTGAAATATTTTTAGGACAAAGAGATTACCTATTGGGAAACTTGAGCTGGAAAATGAAACCTTTCATTTGGCGAAGATTTTTTCCCGGGAATTGCAGATAGTTGGCAATGCCTTTTTCTGATAATTTATTTGTAGTAACGGTTTTGTTACAAATTACTTTAACGCAGAATCATTTATCTCTCGAGAAATCCCATATGAAAAATGATTTTCTTTAAAGAAAACTATGTAGGAAAAAAACTTTACAGCGGAAGCTCAGTACATTAGAAAAACTTCAAAACATTTTAATTTAACTCTTTTTCTTTTACCTTGGTACTTGAGGCTGACTCCGGTGCATCTGCTCTCGTTGTTGGCTACTAGACCAAAACAGGTGGGGGCTGCCACTAAGTCCACTCTCCCAACATATAGACTGATGGACCAGGCCAAGGTCAGTAGAAGAATTGTGGAGCCTGACAAAAACGTGAGAACTGTCGTGGGTGACAAAGAACAAATTTCATAATCTGTTTCACACTTATTTTGATTCAGATCTGGCGAGTTTAGTTTGTTCACGCCTGGAATTATGAGTAAAATTAGAGAGGGGAGAATTCACCACCAAACTTCGACACGGGTAGCAGGGACAATGCCATAATTGGACCGGACTTTTTCCAAGGAAGTAAATGCTATACCCATACCTGCTAGGGTTCCCATTCCCACTGATATCTGATCCTGGGCTGCCGCTTTGGTGCCTAGCCCACTGACCAGAATCATCATGCTATCCGGAACTACACCGCTAACAGGTAAAATGACCCCTCCAATCAGAGCCGGAGCTAAACCCAAATCCAGAAGCATCTCAGCCCCGTCGCTGATCATTTTGGCTGAAAATGCCAAAGTAAGGCCGTAGTAGACTATTAAGACTAAATTGCCCATTATGTAGTTGGAACATGGGTACACTTCCGACACGCAAGAGTCCAGATCTGAGTCAGATTGGGCATTTTGGGTTGATTTGGTTGTGAGGTTGCTCTTTTCCAGTGCTTGTTCTAAACAGCAAAAAAGTCGACTTTAACAATGAAGTTCATCATTATTTTCTTGATAATTTTGAATTATTATTCAGCCTGCTTCGTCTGAAAACCTATTATGGTAAATCTTCAATTGAATACTTTTCTTCCCTTTTTATTTTTCGGCTTTTAAATTAATGATCTTCGAAAAGTGAGCTAAATTTTGCGTTTTTTTCACATGAGTTTATTAATTTAGGTTTAGAACCCACCTTAACTTTGTTTCTATCAATTTAGAAAGTTGCTATCAATTTTTTGTTAAATAGAAAAATTGCGCTAAAACAATATTCCGAACAAATAACCAGATAGAGAGATTGATTTTTAACAGCTCAGAAATGGTGCCATGGAAATGGAGATGTTCAGGATGCTCGGAAATGGAGATGTTGTCTAGCATCCGTTCACTAGGGTTCTAATCCATATTAATTTATTTTAAGTATTTGGCTATAGAAACATACTGAACAGAAATGAATGAGTTCAAAGTTGAAATCTTAGTTTCAATATCTCGTGAGCCGTTGGAATACGTTGGAAGTATACGTTGGAATACAGTGTAAACTGTTATCATTATGCTAGTTTGTAAAACTGAAAAACAGTTGGAAAAAGAAAAAAAATGAATGCCTTTTATTACATTGTTTTAAGCGAGCTTTGATCCATGGCATAACCATCAAAATATTGAATTTGCACTCGTCGATTGAGACACAAGAGAAGAAGGTACAAAAAGAGAAAGAAAATCAAGGAAGATCCCCTCGCTATCCAAGATAGATTTCAATGAAACGGTCCATAAGCAGCACTTAAGAAACATGATTGTTCTCAAGACACAATAGCATCAATTCAAAATTACATGAAACTCCAATGACGTACATTGCCCCTGACGTGAACTGAAATGCCCGGGTCCAGGTTATTTGGGTTTTTCTAAGAAATGCGGTAAATTTTTGTAAGAAAGGCGCTAATTGCGGTGAATGGGGTGAAAAAAGTAATTCACCGCATTTCTAACAAAACTTCACCGCCAAACCTGAACCCGGGTGTTACTGCAAATCAGTGAACTAATCTTTAATGATAACCAATGGATTAAAATAATGATAACCAAAATAATAGTCAATCCACTCATTTAGATCAACTTACATTTAAAAACCTAACTCGGTTTAGTAGTGAAGCACGAATGACGACGTTGCAATGTCACTAGTAATAAAGTCGAATGACAAATTTAGCGCCAACATAGTTACAAATTAACTGTCCTCACTGCTTGCTCTGGAAACCTATGTTCATAAATTCGCGCGAGGCTTTTTGATAGTTTGTTCTCTCTGGCCTGATTCCGTTGATCTATATTGAAAAAGGTATGTCTAAAAATGAGTCAAATATTTATATATTCATATATAAATTTGCCGAAAATTTGTATCAATAAAGATCAACAGAATCCAGCCAAAGAAAAAAAACATTGAAGCGGCCCAGACAATTGTGTGAATTCAGACATCCAGAGCAAGCAGTGAGGACAATCTTTTTCAAAAAAGTGTAACAATACTAACAGCAAACAAGCACACACAAATACACAAGCACACACACAGAGGAAATCAGTTTGATTTTTAAATACGGCTTGCGTGCTGTCAGTAAATAAATGTCTTGTAGACAAATACAATGTTTTGTAGACATATAATCTAAAGATACCAATGAAAAGAAAGAGATCTAAAAAGATTGAAGAAAATCGCTTTTCTGTTAATAGTTGTGATCTCTATAACTAAGTTCGACTTATGTAGAGAAAAAAATACCTTCAAACAGCCACCAATGGAAATGAGATGACCTCAAAATTTCCATTACTGTAACCAAATGTCAATTAAAGAAGTCGCAAAAGTCGTTTTGTTTGTGAGGTGAGTCTTGTGCGACCAACAATTTGCTCAGCTGCATGAACGATAACTAACCCTAATAAATTTAAAATCGAACTCAGTAAACAACTGAGTCCCAAATCCGCATGAAAAAACAAATGAACAAAAGGTGGTATGAAGCTTATTTGATCTCTTACGCTCGTGACAAAAACTTGGTGGCAAAATGAAAAAAAAACAGCAGGACAAATCCTGACGTACAATTCAAAAAAATTTCATTGACTAAACAAAAAACTAGACCTAGAACGGACTTTTAGTGAATTGGGAAAACCATTTCTGAAAAAATAATCAGCTCAAAAAAATAAAAAAAAACAGAATATCATTGACAAAATGCCCCATGTGAACAAAAAACCACTAACGAGAAATCGAAAATTGGTTTAAACAAAAAACTAGGCCAAGAAGGAACAATGAATGGATTGGGAAAACTGTTTAGAAAAAAATCCGACTCAAAAAATATAAAGAACAGAAAAAATTAAAGTGAAATTGCCGCATGTGAACAAAAAACCACTAGCTAGAAAGCGAATTTTTGTTCAAGCACCGTATTCTCGCTCTATTTCAAAATTAGAGCAAAAAAAAATTCACGCCGCAAAACTGCTCGCTTTTTCGCTCCACTTCTGTTTCGGCGTGACCAAAATCACCACTCCAAATTGACTTCAAAAATCATGAAAATGTGTGAACAGATCTTTAAAAAAAGACAGCGCCCCAATACAATTCAAATTGTTTGGATTGTAAAAAAACTAGCAGACGGCAAACAACAGCTTTTCTCAGCTGTTCATAACGCAACTATGTATTTTTTTGTCAAGTTTTTCCAGTTTGCCAAATGAAATCGTTGAAATTCTACAATTTTTTTCTGTTGGGAATTTTCTTTCGATGTTGAAATATCCGTGTCTGGATAGAACAGTCCCAGACAAAACAGTTCCAAATTGCAAAATAATCCCAGACAAAACAGTCCCAGACAAAACGGTCCCAAGAAAACAGACAAAACAGTCCCAGACAAAATAGTCCCAAATTTTATATTGAAACAATTATAAATGTAATCTACAAACAATTAACAAACATTATCTATGAATTCAACTTCTGAATGCATTGCTTTTAACTGATATGAATAAGGACTAAACCAAAAAATTGTTTTAAAATACCTTAATTGGTAAAATATTGTTGCAATAGGCCTATTTTTTTCAAAGAGATACACTCACATGAATAACTTTAAGGTTTCCTTTGTTAATTTATGTGCATATGTTTGACTATTTTCTCTGGGACTGTTTTGTCTGTTTTCTTGGGACTAATTTGTCTGGGACTGTTTTGTCTGGGAATAGTGTGCTATTTGGGACTGTTTTGTCCGAGACTGTTGTGTCTGGGACTATTTTGTGTTCACCGAAATATCAACTATTTAACTTTTCCCTATAAAAAGGTGGTCGATTGCAGACTATACCATTTTTATTTACTTTAGAATGAAGCTGGACTCAGGATAGCAAAATATAAGTCAAATGAAATAGCAGAAGCCATTTGTTGAGAAATCAAGTGCAACTGATTGATACCATATACTCACTTGTACGGCCTGCTTCTCGTTGTTTATCTACCTCTTATTCCGACTCCACTTTTTGGGGGGATGTATGATCTATATGCTAATGCGTTCTTTTTGTTCCGTCATTTTCGCCCGTCAATATAATTATCACACAGAGTTGTGAGGAGTGTCAATAGAAAGCATGTCCAGAGTAGAATGCTTAATGAAAACCAGTTTTTTATTTTTGTTTTTTTTTTCGCGGAAAAATCGAGGTTTTCAAGAAAATTTAACTACTTTCTGTTGATTTTGTTAACTTTTTCCGTAATTTTGCGCAAGCGTTCTTCAATCTGGCTAAAAGTATGTTGGAACTCTATTAGTTCTAATTTTAGAGATTGATGACAGTTGTTCAGTTGTTTGATTCAACTTTTGGACAAATTTTTACTAAAATTTTGCTAAATTCAGCTTTTTTTGAAATATGGCACAAATTATGCTTCTTTAATCCAATACTTCCAAAATTACTTGAAAAAGACTTTAAACGACTGCTGATGCAATCTTTTTTTTACTCAGATGACAGTTTTTCATCTCCGCTTCCTAGTAAGGTGTTCTGCAACCACTATTTAGCCGGCGGTTCGCTAATTTGGATCCAAATTTACATAAAATAAAAATTTATTTGTGAACTATTAAGTTTATTTAGGCAAATAATTTTTTACGTCACGGTTCAGAGTATTTAAAGTTAGCAAACAGCTGTGCAACTGCGAGGCCAATTTTGGTCTCATCACGGATTTCCTCATTGAAAAATATTCACTTTAAATTTGGTCGCTGTCTTTTTTTGCAGCTTTTGTCGTTTTATTCATAGACAATTCCTCTTCCATTCAGAGTTTTATCCCTATTAAGGAGATATTAATCTTTCAAAGAAAAGTTGATTGCCTTTATGGCTCCGACAAATTGTTTTCCTAAGTTTTTAATCAATTTTTCAGTTTTGCCATTATTTGTTGTTCATTTTGTTGTTCTTTAACAGATTTGGCACTTTTCTTTCAAATATTTGAGATTTTTCGATTTTTGCCTGAAATTGATATTCTTTTATTTTTAGTCGTATAACGTAGTCTGAACAATGACAGGTTTCTGGGTCATCCTATGAAAACATAGGATTTCTCTCTTTTTTAGTATAATGAAGTTGATAGTCCACGTTTATAATGATTTTAACGTATTTGTTTTCGAAAACATCAATGTAATTTTGAACTTTTCACCTATTCTTCTACTTGTTGTCAACTTGTAACTAAGACTCATTCGAGACAGTTGCCATTCGCGTGCTTGTAAAGCAGACCGTTATTTGTATTTATCTTCATCTGTACTGTATCAGCCGATACTTTTATGACCTTGACACTGTGAGTTTTCTATAAAAATTTTATGAGTTTTTGGTACATATCAATATTTTGGGTTCTTTCTGTTGTCTTTTTACATTGCTTCTTTGAATATTCATCTTCAAATGAACATTGACTTAAACAATTTTTCTGTAGATACGATATGTTTTAAATGGTTTCAACTATGGTTTCAACTATTTGTCTTCGTAATTTTGTTTGATTTTCTGAGTTTTGTGTTCTGAGTTATTTGATATCCGATACTATTTTGACTATGAGAAATATATATTGAGTTTCCCGTTTTTACTGTTTCTAGCTGCTTGATTTTGGTGGTTTTCTTGTCTTCTGGTCCCATTAGTTCCAGCTCTTATTGGTCTTATAATATGTTTTTTTGTTCATTTTATGGTTTGAGTTTTTAACAGTCTGTTTTTACTCAAACACTAACTGATTTCGAACAGCATGTAAACTTTTGAATATTTGATATTCTTTCCTTATTTGGTAGAAAATAAAGTCAATTGGTGAAGAACGCGGCCGAAATATTATGTTTTGTCTTCATTGGAAGTAACTCACTGATTCTTCACTGAAAACAATTGTAGTAAAATATACAAGTTATAGATGAATAATGTACCCGAGTGAGGTTTTTTTATACAATAACTTTTTGCATCTTGACTAGTTACAAAAACACTCTAAATTATACAAAAGTTTATCAGTTAATTCAAAATAATGATGGTTTTATTTGCTAAATTTTTTTGAATCATTTTTCAAAATGAGCTTTTTTGTTGTTTTTTGAGAATTTTTTTGATGCCGAATTTCATTTGCTATATTGGTTGATTTAACGCCTAAGCAGGTTAGCATTGATATTATGGTTTGCTTTTAACCTTGTTGTATTTTAACTTGTATGGTGTATGTGTGTACTTGTGCATGCGTTTGTGCGTGCGTGTGTGTGTGTGTGTGTGTGTTTGTTTATATGTGTGTGCGTGTGTCTGTTTTCGTCTGTATGCGTGTGTGCGCGCGTGTGTGTGTATGTATGTGTTTGATTTTGTAAACTGGCGTGTGTATGTGTATGGTGTGCGTGCGTGCGTGCGTTTGCAAATGTGCGTTTGTTTTTATGTATGTGTGTGTGTATGTTGTGTGTGTGTGTTTGCGCGTGTGCGTGTGTGTGTGTGTTTGAGTGTGTCTGCGCGTATGTTTTTGTGTATGTGGCGTGTGTGTGTTTGTGTATGTGGCGTGTGTGCGTGCGTGCTTGCGCCCGTGTGTGTGTGTGTGTGTGTGTGTGTGTGTGTGTGTGTGTGTGTGTGTGTAAGTGTGCGTCGTAGATTTGTACAACCGCAAAAAGCTGGCCTTCTGTGTATATAACTTTGTCTTATACTTTTTCAACCAAAATATCTGCTACAAGCGTTGTTGCGTAATTCGTGATTACTCTTCGCGTTTCTTGCAAGACGTTCATTTGATTTTTGGTTTTAGAGTTTTTAGGATTATTTTTAGGGAGGCACATTCTGTTTCCTTTTACGTACTGCTCTAAATTTCGTCTGCATTTGGTTTTCATTTCGAGATCTTTAGTGGTTTTATGTCTGTTTTATTTTTCCCAATTGAACAACAGAGCTTCTTTTTAATGCAAGCCTTCTTTTAAATTTACATTATTTTCTGTTTGTACAAAAAAAATGAGAATTGATTGTACTCTATTTCGATTTACATATTCTGTGCTCACCAATGATTCTTTGACAATATCACACTTGCTCTGTTGATATTGTTACATCAATATTGTACATTATTCATGGTGTACAAAGACACGCGCTTCAGTGTATGGGTGACCTTTGATATTGTTTCATGCTCTCACTTCAAAGTAGTTCTGTTTTTTTTTTGCTGATTCAGTTCTTCGCCAATATGATTCACTCCCGAAAAATCTTTTTTTTTAGTTTTCATTCATTGAGATTTTGCTGAAATGTATAAACAACATCTTTAAGCTCATTGTTGTCTGATGTACTTCAACCTGAGTACATCATTATTTATGTATAGTACCACCACGCATAATCCATGAAGTTGAAAACTTTTAGTTTTTTAAATAAAGTTATGCTTACCACTAGCCCGTTTTTCCAGGCCAGTTTCAGGTACTTGATGATGCCAGAGAACAACATCTGGCTCTTGAACAACTTTCTCCGCTGAAGTAACTAATCCAAACTCCCTAGCAGGATAAAGTAAAAAGCAAACAAGTAAACAAACAACGCGCTGTGGGGGCATTTTTGCAAGGAACAACATATTGGAGATAAATAAAGGATATAAGCACAAATAATGCAATCAGCAATCAAGGTAGAGTAAAGGTAGAAAAAACAAGGTAGAAATTAAATCGGTTAGGAAAGTAAGACTATCTTTGATTTCTGAGTGCGTATTCCCTTAAGAGATTCCAACAGAAATACTCAAGTGTCACATGAAACAAAACAAGTCGGCTTTTTAATAAGTTGAATATTTCAAGTTGATTTCTTCCTTAAATTTGACTTGTATTGTCGATTTTTTGACGGCGTTGAATTTTCATTCAAACCTCACAAAAGCGAATTGTGAAACTCTTTATTGTGTTCTGGAAATTTTGAATAAATAAAGTCAATTTCTCGTTGTTTATTGTTTTTACGGTAAAAAGTGTTGGCGATAAAAATTTAGTCTAAATTGTTGCTAATCTCGATCAATGAATCAGTACAGCTTATTATCAGCATTTTTCATTTTCAAACCCGTTGGAAAATAAACACTGCAAATTTTACAAGATAAGCAACCGTTATTTTGTTTCGAACAATAGTACTGATTTTGCTTGCAAAGGCAAGATTTATTGTTTTCTGTAACTTTAATCAAACGTTGAAAATTCGATTTTTTTCCTGGTGTAATAAATAACAACTTTGACGCCAATTAGAGAAAACAATACGATGAAACAAATACGAGTAAACAACCAAACAAAATTTAACCAGGTAAATTTGGTTAAAATCAGTCAATACTGAGACAAACTGTCTTTTTCAGCCTCATTGCTTTCTGTGACGTCATTATTAATTCAGCCCTTTTGCAGCCGGTTGGATTAGGAAGCAACGCGATCCGATTTCACAAAATGGTAGTAATCTAATCGAAGAAATGAGATGAATAAAAGTCAACACAAAGAGTCTTCACGGGGTGTAAGGGGGGGGGGGGTGCGTTGGTTAATGTTGTATATGCTAATAGCCTTTTACACCTAGACTAAATACAAATATACAAAAGCACGCACTATTTTTTGTTTTGTGCGCTATGGTCACGTTGTTTGTCCTTTCTGATATTTTCTGCAATAACTTATTCCCAAGGATAGTAAGGAGTAAATTTAGACAAGGGTAGCTATCATGGGGTTGAGCTTCGTGGGTTGAAGTTACTCTTTTATGGAAAAGTTTATTTGCATAATTATGCATATATAGGGCTCTCCTAAAATCTTGGAGTGGTGTGAAAATATCCAAAGGTGGTTTAATATTGTGAAGTATATAAGAAATAACGGTAGCTCGGGGACTGTTTTTATAAGTTATATAAATTTGAAATTTTTGATGTACTTTGGATAAATGGGAAAAAAAATCTACAACCAATGTATAGAGACTTCCAAAATGCAAAGAAGTCTAAAATATAATTAATATTGAAAGGTTTCAATTTAAAACCTTTGAAAAGATACGTGACCTTATCTGTATATAATAATAACCCAAATTGTTAATATGAAGAAACTTGATCTATTTTAATTTTAAAAAAAATGTCGCCGCCGCCAAATATCTATAATTCTCCTTGTTCGTGTTTGTAATATTCGTATAAATAGGCACCTTTAAAAGCAGTACGCGCGCTAAACTATACGAAATTGCGCGGCAATAAATAAAAATATGTTTGTGATATTATTTGTCTTTCACAATAATGGATGTTTTTCGACCGTTTGTTCATACAGGAAACGTGAAATATTTAATCAGTATACACCGAGTGAAAGAAACAAAATTTACTATATTTTCTAACGTAGTTTTGTAGTAAGTTACGTTTTATTCTTAAGGTGGAAGAAAAGAAAAGTCTTTGAGTAAAAAATAGTAGCTGGCGTGAAAGAGTGTAAGTATAGTAGTATAGTAATTATACGAAGCGTCACACAAGCCAGCCGGCTTCCTATTTTTTTTTTAAAAACTCTGTTCCCTGTTATTTTCTGCAATATTTGTGTTGTTTTGTCTTTTTTGCTTCCTGGCCGTTTCTATTCTCTTATATCAGCCAGATAGAACAGCACTGCTACAAAATGAGAAACGAAGTATAAGGAGTGGGGTGGGGTGTGTGTGCGGGGGGGGGATTGAGGTGGCATGGATGCGTTGGATAAAGGGTGTGCTTGATTGGTGTTCTTCCCAGTATAAGGAATGGTAGCTTGCCTCGCCAAAAGACTGGAATAAAAGGCAAGAAGTGAAAAATTGAAGGCTACGATCACGCAGTGTATAATGCTCACTCTATAGATGTACGCATACAAACGTAAAAAAAACGTAGCAAAAAGCGAAATATATAAAACGTGAAATACGGTAAAATTTTGTTAGAAAAAAACGAGAATCAAATATTCAAAGTACAAAACAAAAATACCTTAAATTTTGTAGCAAAAAGGAGGTTAAAAATCAAATTTAGAAAATAAGTAATTGAAAAAACGCGAGGAAAGTGAGAGCGAAACGGGGGGGAAACAATTGATATAAGGTAGAGAAAGCGCGATGGAAATATTGATGAAAAGGGGGAGGGGAGAGGGAACCGATAGTGTAATACAAACTGGGAGATAAAGACGCCAGAAATTATTTTCTGGTCATTTTGTTCATCTCTTCATTTTATTTGACTGGAAAGCGACGCTGTGAACTGTTTGGTTTGCTTTTATCATTATACATACAAGGGTATATCATGTATGCGTGCATATATACGCTTTGCCTATTTTACATTTCGCACTGCGTCTTGATTTTAAATTCAAATTGCGAAAAAATCCAGCAGCTTGAAAGAAACGTGACTGTGGGTTGTCGCTTTTATAAGTCAAAAGTCAGCAAGAAATCAGAACATCAAAATTAACATTTTCAATGCAAGAAGCAACAGAATTTAGCTGATGCAGTTTTTCATCTACAGTAGGCCTCAAGAATCATATACGCAAGTTTACAAATTGTTTTAAAAAACAAAAGAAGGAAGTTAAATTTGATTATCCTCGAGGGTGAAAACCTATTTAATTTCTCCAACCCTTTCGCCAGTGAAATAAGTCTTATAACCTTATGTACTATGACCTAGCTACATTGCATACTTAAGAACATGTAATGCATAGTCAATGTTCCTTCACGCTTTTGGGTCATTTTTGAAGGGTACCATTTCACAAAAAAAGCAAACATGTTGAGAATAGGCTTAAAATTTTGGTTCAATCCTACTTACGTAAGAAAATAGAATTTGCTCTCACAGTGAGTACAGGTTAAATTACTTCAAGATCTCAAATCATTTGTAAATTCTAAAAATTCGATTCAAATGAGAACGATCATACCCCTGTCGAGGCCGAATGGTTAACTTGTAAGAACTTGCAAATTAATCATTTGACTTAAAAGGCTCTTGAAAGTTAACCATTCATCTCGCAGGGTTCTTACGAGTTAAACATTTGACTGAGATAATTTCTTACATAAGTTCTTTGAATATAAGTTAAGTTGTTGCCAGATAACTTTTCTGCCTATATTGTAGCAAAAAGCAATAGAAGTTGCAAGATATGATTATAAACAGATGCTTCAAAGAGGTAGTTATAGAAATATTACCACAAAGCTTAAAGCTTAATAACCAAAGTTAATATTGTTTCAACATTTTTTCAAAAGTCGGGGAATATATGCGAGACTGGCTTCTTTTTCAGTCAAATTTTCACTTTTGTTTGCGCCTCGCAGAGAAGAAAAGAAAGACAGCATTTTGTAGCCCCCAGGATCTTGTTTTCATTTTTATTAAAAGATATTTGAAAAGTTTGAAAAAGGGGAACTCTGGAAAAATTTCGAATTAAAAATTGAAAGGGATAACGAAAGATCGCTTGGGGACGGGGCGGGTGGAGGGGGGTGGGGCTGACTGATTACATTGGAAATTGCAATATATACAAACGAAAATGAATGTAGTTAATTTAGTTAGGTTACAAGGAGCTTTTTAACAATTCCTTCAAATTTCAAGCCTAAAAATTAGCAAATAAACTGTATGAACAAAATGAAATGAATAGCTATATTCTTTGCGTAGATTTTTAAAAAATCTTTACGTCTCTCTGTTTTCTGCTGGTCAAAAACTATTGTACGAATCAATTTCATCTGTATCAATTTTTTTGGGAAATTATTGATTTTAGGTAGTTAAGAGCTCTCAAAATAGCAACGACTAACTTCGAAAAGGTAGGAAAAAACTTAACTAACTATTCTTTTCTAAATTCTATACTTTTTGCAACAACTTCTTTTCCTTCAATCAGAACTAATAATTTGAGTTTTTTTGAAAATTTTGCAGTCGTAAAAAAACCGGTATCATGAAATGAACATTAAATCAGCCCAATCCATTATTGAACAAAAGAAGGAAATTTTCTTTTCTTCAGTTCTCATAAACATTAGTAAATTCTCCTATTTTGTCAAAAATACTTTTATTAAAAAGAGTGAAAAGACCGATTATAAAATTTACTGACAACGAACGTTTCTCAAAGCTCCCAATAAAGAGACTTTACGAAGAGCTCTCAAAGCTCTTGTACATATTAAAAACAACTAGAGGCAGAGTGTAAAAACTGTCAGAAGTATTAAAAAGTATTAAAAAAACTACTTAAGATAGAAAGCTTTGCCAAACAATTGCGGCTCTAAAAATATTCAGAGCCAAATGTGTGTTTATTAAATCTAAAGTTCAACATGTATGCGTAATCTTAGTGTCAATTTTATGATTAGAAGACAAGTGCGTCCAATAGTTCACACCAAGCTCTTCAAAAAAACAACCAAGACCCAAATCAACGGTGGCGAGCATTGCGTAGAGATCAGATGCCAAAAAGAATATTTCAATTTTTTAAATTTTGTTGGGTGCGAGATCGGTATTTGTGTTTGTGTGTGCGTGTGTTTGTGCGTGTGTGCGCGTCTGTATGGACCTTTGTATAAATATGAATTTTTTCATAATGTGTGGCATGTGAGTAAGAGAGAGAAAAAGAGAGAGACAAACAGAGTTAGCTTGAGAGAAATAGTTCCTTCAACTGTTAGACACAGATAGATTCAGAGAACGAAAATTCGCAGAAATAATGAGAAAATTGAAAAAGTACTGAATTTTGGATACAAATTGAGAATTCAAATATGTCTAATTCCAATGCTTTGCATTTTTTATTCTCGCTGATAACAAGATTGTGAAATTTTGAAGAAATGATTGTCCCCTTATGCTCATTGCAAAAAGTTCATTTCAGATTTTCCTGTCAGTTTTATGATTACCGATGCAATTGCCTAAAGAGGTCTGCACCTAGTTTTCCAAAAATCATGAGTAGCATCCTTGATCCGATAGTTAAGAACAATCTGAAACAAATTCGGGCAATTTTCCATCAGGAATTCAATTAATTTAATCTCTATACTGAAACCCGATATCCGTTGGACATTTAAAGGCTTTCACGAGGATCCCCCAACTTGTCTTTTCTTCAGGTATTTACTGGACACGACTGCTGCTCCCTGGCTATTCATAACAATGGAATTTGATTTTATTAATGTTTTAGAAATACTCTAAAATAATGACGCGTTGCACAGATTTTTTTGACAATTTGAAAGTTCAGATGAAAACTCATGGAAATTTCCAACAGGATAGCTATCCCTGAGATAACAGTGAATCACTCGTGGATACTAGCGGGCATTTTGCATTCTTGTTTAACTAGTATTGTCTAATGTTTTTTCTGAGATCACGTGAAATTGTATTTCTAAAAGCTAAGGTGTAGCAGAGAAACATAATTGATGACAAAAACTCCGAAAGTTTTATATAAAAATTCAGCCGCAAAATGCAGCTGTCAAATTGTTCAGCCACATCTGCTTTTTTGCAGTTTGCTTACGTTTATGTTTAAAAGAAGAAAGAGACATTTTTTAAAATATAATTCAGTGAAAAAGTTAAATCTAGTTGATATTTTTTGATGATCAAATGATAGAAAGTAGAAAAAAGGAAAAAAAATAACAGCAGGTAAAAAAAGATTGGATGTCGGAAAAAACTTGAAAAGGAGAAATTTTCAAAATGTTTTCTAACACCACTGGAATTCAACTGAAATTGATTCTTTTTTTGTTTTTGTTTTTTTCTTCAGGTTAGAAC
>NC_134476.1:38448514-38525719 GCF_964194025.1 Convolutriloba macropyga
ATGCAGCTTTTTGAAAACTTAATAATCACGTGCTGTCAAAATATCAAAATCGAAAAAGGAGTTTCAAAAAACTTTAAAAAATTACGTTTCAGAGTTTGGTGCCAAAATTACATTTCCTGATACAATTGCCTCAAAAATGTCCGCACTTTTTTTGAGAATAAAACAAAGAAGACCCATGTGAATCTCGTAACTTTTATTCCAATGGATATAGTTGCTTTCACAGAGTACCAACCGTTTCTCTGGCAGAATTTAAAAGTTGCTTTTGCAGTCTTCGGAGGTATGCTGGAACATTTTGTGCTACACATATGCTCGTGCGAGCCGCCTTGTTACTTTTTAGGTCAGATAACTGAAAATTCAAAGCCAATCACCTTTCACTCACTCGAACAAGTTTTGAACATCTCAAGTGATCGATTGCAACTTTTTTATGAAGCTTATAATAATACGTAAATTACACTCAAAAAGGGGTGTCCCGCTAATGTTTTCTGCATTCATTGAGCAGCATCTTTGATCCGATAGTTAACAACAATCTGAAAAAGGTTTGATCAATTTCCTATCAGGAGTTCAATTAATTTGATCTTTGTACCAAAACCCGAAATCCGTTGGACATTCAAAGACTTTCATGAGAAGACCTCCCCCAGCTTGTCCTTTTTGTTCAGATATTTACTTGTCACAACTGCTGCTTACTGGCTATTTGTACCATTGGAAACTGATTTTATTCTTGTCTTAGTGATTCCTGTCGATAGACTCCAAAGTAACAAGCCGCTGCAGAGAATTTTTTTGAGAATCTGAAGGTTCACAGAAAAGCTGATGGAAATTTCTAACAGCATAGCTATCCCTGAAGTAACAGTGAGTTACTAGTGAATACTAGTGGGCATATTGGATTTTTGGTAAGCCCGTATTGGTCAATATTTTGCTGTGAGAAAGTGAAATTGTATTTCTAAAAGCTATTGTAGAACAGAAAAACCTAATTGAAGACAAAAACTCAAATAAACAATTATATAAAAAGATGAAAAAATTGATTCAAACTGTTCAGCCAAACATCTGTTTTTTTACTGTTTGTTTACATTTATGTTTATAAGGAGAAAGAAACAAGTTCATTTCTATATATTTCAGTGAAAGTTTTTAATCTAGTTAATTTTTGCTGATGATCAAATGAAAGAAAGAGAAGGATAAAGGAAAAAGGAATATCAACAGGCAAAAAAATAGATGTGGGAAAATGCCCGAAAATAAAATTTTTTCAAAATGTTTTCATAACTTCATTTTCAATGAACTGAAATTGATTCAACCGTTTTTGTTTTTTTTCTCACTTTCGAAAAGAAAATGGCTGCTATTTTGGTGGAGGATTTCAAATTCTGTCCGATCTTTTTTATTATTGTCTTTTTTATACCAACCTGGCTGAGCTCATGAATTGTAAATATCAATGTAAAAAATTTATGACGTTGATTACGTGTTTGTGTTATTAATGCTCTCCTCGCAATATTTCTGAAGCTGGTTTTTTTAATACTTTGTTCATTTTTTTTCCAATGTTGGCCTAATTTTTCTTATATCTTCAGTTTTCTCGGTCAGTTTTTGTTCGTTCATGAGGATAAATAAAAGTGCTCCTGCAATCAAAAGAAAGGTTTCTGTATGCCTGAATTTGGTTTTTATAGAACATTATAATCCAATTTTAAATTTAATTAAAAGTTAATCTATTTTAAAAAAAAAGGCTAACGGTCATATGTTTTAATTTAAAAAATGACACAAAGACGCCAAAGTGTTTTATCGCCACGATAACATCTTTTTAATTATTTTTAGCCGACAACGTAAAACACTAAAAAACAGCTTTCACAGCCGTTTTTGGTTACCTTTTTGAAAACACGTTTTTCTCTAGGCATTTTGTTTGGTTCTATAACTTTAAATTGGCTGCATCGAGGGATGGATTTAATTTAAACAAAATTAAGTTTCGTTTCCATAAAAATGATAATCAGAATTGTACGTACATGCATATACCTTACAATGTATTGCTTTGGCTCTGCTTTTGATACATTAGAGGCTTTTGTTATAATATTTAAGTGTTTTTTCTCTAACTAAACCTTTTGATTCAAAGGTAGCATTGGTAGCACGGATCTTGTTTGTTGTTAACATACGTGGTTACCATCCAAACAAAAATCTCCAAAACCTTTTTTTTATTAAGTATCTGTGTTTTTGTGTTACATGCAAGTCAGTTACAGAGCTTAATGTAAAGAAAGCCATTCTCCGACGCTGGATTCCCAGAAACCCTCTCTATCAACCAGATGAAGTACTTGCAGACAAATGAAGTCCTTGAAGAATCAGTCCTATGTTTAAAAGAAAAAATTCGTTTTTGGTAATGTTGTAGTTTTTTTTATATTACTATAGTATTTTATATATTTTTTCCAATGAAGGAACGTGGATTATTTTTTTGTTCTTGATCTCGGCCTTCTATCACAGAGTAAAATTTACACAAAACAATATCTGAAAAAAATTTTGCGTTTAAATGAGACAATTTTAACATAGATAAATGATGATTAAAATTGACGGTAAAAACAATTGCGGGTTAAAAAAAGTCTAAAAAAATTAATGCTTGCAGTAGGAAATAAATTGCCTCAAATATAGAATTTTGGAAATTCCTCAATTGTCAACAAAAAATGAAATGATCCATTGCAAAATTTGATCCATTTCAAAATTTCAAAAATATTTAGTACAGTTTTATATGGGTTGCCCCGTTGCAATGAAGTGAACATCTGTCATGGTTTGAAGTATTTAAGGTTTCATCACTCAGAATTTTATTTTTATCGATAACATTCTTGTTCGTTTATGTCGTATGACTTTCATTTGGAAACCCATGAAATCCTTTTAAAATATTATATGATATCGAAGTTATTTTATATGATCTTAGTTTTAAGTTAAAAAATTTCAGATAATGAAAATCCGCAAAACACAAGGGGTGAAATTTAAAAGAATAAAGAATATTTTCAATTTTTCTTTGCAAGTTTGGCATTGTTCGTGGGCAATTGAACCCAATTTTCATAAATTTAAGTTATTTTGCGTTCTTATTGGAAAATTTGTAAAAAAAACTTTGAAACTTGGAAAAACACTCATGTTGCTGAGAGGATCATGGAAACCCTCGTGTGGTTCTTGGAGAACCCAAGATCTTGCGTGGTCCTGGAAATTGTGCTGTGGGAACCCGAAATCTTTCGTGGATTTGGCGTGGATGTCGTGGGTTCGAGCACTGGGTTGAATTAGATAGAAATTCTGAATACACTTATAGTTTGAAATCCAACAAGTAATCGTAGACGATTGTAATATTAACCCCACCAAAAAATTAATGCAATTGTACTAAAAAGAATTCTAATATTCGCCGTGAATCGGACAAGATCACCAAACTATGCAAATTTTGGTTTTATAGAAGAGATCTAGCTGCAAAAAAGTTTTATATGTTTTTTCAATTCATTTCGCTTGGCTAAAAAACCTTTCATGGAACTAATATGATTGGATATAGAATTTTTTTCTGAAATTATCTCAGCTTTTGGTCTCTCCGAATAAAATTGGGCACAACCTTCGAAAAAATTTTCGAGGAATTTTATGATCCCAGTATTAATGAAAAAAATTGTATGAATTATTGTATGAAAAAATTCATACTATTATATGGAAATTTCTTCATATTATTGTATGAAAAAATTATTGTATGAAAAAATTGCGTGAATCAGTAAGATTATTAAAATTCATATATGCCCTGGCATGACTTTTGAGAGTGTTTTTAAGATTGGTAACCCATGTAAATAACTAAAAAGCACCATGGTCCACAAAAACTTATAGTTAGGCTTCATTATATCAATCCCACCGATTTTAAATTGAATGTAGTTAATAAAAAGTGAAAAAATTGTTATGATATGCAAAGTTTCCCATCAGTCCACATAATGCTAACTTCAAATATAAACTGAAAGCGGTTGAATTCAATTCTAATAAATGTTGGTACGAAGGGGGAAAATTAGCATATATTTGCTCACTTACAATCAATTAAACTTCTAGATAAATATCTTCCCTAAAAATTGCTGACCAGGGAAGAAATTCCAATTTCAGTTCATAGGGAAAATGCTGATAAAAATACCAGAATATTGCATCAACACGGCTGATAAGTGAACAAAGTAAAATTGCAGCCCGGCAAAAGCACAAAATAGCACAAAAATGTGTGAAATTATTCAATGTTTAAGAATGAAAGTGCGAAGGAACGCGAAAGGCGTGAACGAATGTAAGAGATTTGGTTAAAAAATAGCCAAGGGAATTAACACGGAGTGAACTAACAATAGGCTTGGAAATTATAGTCAATCTTTCGGGAAGCTTTTTGTCATCCTATGTGACAAGGTCATTATGGAAAAAGTTAGGAAAAAGGCAGGTTGATTTGTTTTCACTCACGCAGTGTAGGGTTTGAAAACAAATGTGAAATACATGTGAAAGATTTGATTTTCATTTTCAGCTCTGGGAAATTTTAAATCGCTCCAGACGTAATTGATTTTTGGGATCATATTATGTTTGCTTATGCATAAAGTCATATTGAGATGGAGCGCCGTGCTTTATATTGACACGATAAAAATAAAAAGCAATTCTGTTGATAAATACCTCCCTACCTTTAGATTATTTTAACCGTGTATTCATTATAACGAAAAAAAGCGACTGAACGATTTTACAGGTAAACATGGGCCAAGAAAGCGTCAAATAGTTATTCGCAAAAAATTTTAGGTTTTCCATTAATTCTATATTTTTTTGAAGCTATTCCAAAATGTGTTGATGGAGATACTTTAATTGATTGCTTTTCCGCCCATTTGTGTGAGAGGTTATTCGATCACAAAATAAATTGCTTCCCGCCTTTACAAAATAAGTTTTCTGAGCCAACAACATACACTTTTGCCTTTTGATTTTGGGGATCATATTCAGAAAGCAGGGTACTTCAGAAACAAAATTGAATCAACTGATATCTAGAAATAGCCGGAAACATAGCAATATCTTTCTTTTAGAGAAAATGAGCTATGTTTTGTGACGCTAGTTATCAAAAAAGAGAACATGGAACGCGAATTCCTTAAAAGCTATGTTGAACTGTGTTTTCAGGACATCCTAAAAAGACATCGAGAGAGATATCTGGATCCGTTCCATTTTGGCCCCAAGTGTTTTTATGACCCCAGCTTACAAATTTTGCGAGTTTCTTATAAAGCAAGATTCTATGTAAAAATTGATAAGTGCTCCTGGAGCGTAAAGGTTTTATTTATCTTGGGAGCCAATGCAGAACAGATCCAGTTATCGAGAGCCATTTGAAAAATGAATTGAAAGAATACTTTTGGAAGGAGTTTTTCAAAGACCAAGAAGTATTTGATATGCAAGATGTCATTGAGAGCATTCGATTGTATTTATTATTTACATTGCATGTTTTCACGCTGTACATGAAATTTGTGCAAAAATGTTTTACTCGCTGTTACTAAAGTAAGGTTCAATTCTATAAACAAATAGTTTAATGGCTTTTTAAACTTCACATAATGATATATTCTTAATCGTATATTGTCTCTTTATTATTTGATTTTTTGTTCTTATGTGTATTAGAGGAAAGTAACAATGTTTTTCAATCTGAAAAGAAAACCAAATGAGACGAAAAAAATTTCAAAAAATTTGACAACCAAATTAAAAACAAAGCTACAGAAGACGGGTGAAAAAAGAACCAAATACGACGAACAACAAGTTTGGGATAAAAACATTGGACTATGATGTATTTTCAAGAAAACAATCAGCATATAATAGAGCACTTTTTCCAGAGTCTTTAAAGTAAGTGATATCAAATGCAGGGAATTTTTTTTTCAAACATTATTGGCTTCAGTTGTGTCAACGTCACAAATTTTTCATTATCGTCGGAGACAATGCGTGGTTCTCATAAAAAGGAATCTCATAGTGCTATAAACGAATGCCATGTAAACACCATAATGTCATCTGAACAACCTTCACTATACAGATTTCTGTCAAACTGTTCTATTGATCGTTTGGAGAGAATAATGTCAATTCAACTTCCTCAAGGCTGATATCTTTTTACTCCAAAAAATTTTACTTTTTACTTGATTGAAACCAAAATTTAACAATTTTTTGTGTTCGCCAATTGATAAGATATTTGAAAAGGCTATCGCGTAACCATTTGAATGACGATTTCTGAACATATATATATTTTTTTTTCACTATTTGGATTTTCAACTGAACAGAAGTGAGGCAAATGAAAGTGAAGCTATAGTTAATTACGTCGGGATTATTAAAAAAAATCACGTTTTCAAATAAAAAGAATTGCCCCAATTGTTTTAATTATTTACATAAAAAATTATTTCTGAGCGTCAAAAAGTATTAGGATTGTAATGAGGCAGTGTTTTCTTAAAGATGCATAAAATGTGAATAATTTCAAAGATCTATTCACACTTCGTACTTTTTAAATAACAATGAGATGTCAAATTGGAGTACAGTTTTCAATAACCCTTGAGTTCATTTTGGCAATACACTTTTGAAGTTGCTTTGGATAGTATGAGTTGGATAGTTCTAATCTTGGATAGCTGGAGAAGGTTAATGATTTTATTGCTTTTTTCTACTGTGACCCCAATTTTTTCCAAAAAAAAATTCTCAATAAATTTGGTTGTCCCTTTTGTTACTCTCTTGTCTCTTCGTTTACAAGCAGAGAAAAAAATCAATGTGCTTCACGCCGCCCCAAATCTGAATTTTTATTTCAGAATCAGCCTAACCAAATTCGAGAAAATTAATTCTATTGTTAATTCTATGGTTTGCCATAGACAGCATTGTGACCTTTAATTAACTAATAAAGCTGCAATAGTTTGAAGCAAACCGGGTTAGTTTTTTCAATTTTTCGATAACTGGCGTTACATGTCGACATGACATCAAAAGCTGACTTTATAAAGCGCATGGGTAAAACCAAGTCTTCATCGTGGTATTTTGATATATGAAGGAAATTGGCGGTACAATATGAGTGAGTTTTTTCTAAAAAAAGATGATTGGTTCGTTGGTACTAATCAGTAATTAATTCGAAGTTAAGAGTAACTCAGGTGAGAAGTTACATTGTTATTGTACTTTAAGTCGAATTGGAAATGCCAGAGACAAGAAAAAACTATAATAACTAAATTCATCATTTTTGTTAAGTTCGATTAATTTTTTGTCCGTTTAGTAGTTAGAAAGTGCTGCTCGCGAGAAAGCAGACAAATGCTTTAATTATAAAACGAATCAATGGCAAATAAAGTATAATGTAATTTGAAATTTTCTTTTATTTAATTACTTAACACTGTTTATCATCTGAATAAAAAAGAATATAGAGAGGTTAGTGATCCGCTTTACGAAGTCCTAACCAGAAACTGTCCTCCATTGCAGAATGCACCTATTGAACGCCCGGTTGACTTCGTAGTGTTCTGATATGGATAAAAATCAACCGTTTTTAAAACAAAACTTTATAACCATTTATAGCTCAACTGTAACTCAAGAGAACATTCATTTATTATTATCATTATTATTGTTTTTATTATTTTTATTATTTGTTATTAATATTTTTTAAAAATTATTATCATTATTATTTTTATTAATATTACCATAGCAAATATTTTTGTTATTATTATTATTATTATTATTATTATTATTATTATAATTTTTATTATCATTATTAGTAATTTTAATATTTTTGTTATAATTTTTTTTATAATCCGTCAAGTGATTGAACACAAATCACTTATTATTATTTAATTAAATTTATTGTCAATATTGTTTTTTTTATTATTTGTTATTATTATTTCTATCAATATTACCATAGCAAATATTTTTGTTATTATTATTATTATTGTTTTTATAATTTTTATTATTATTATTATTAACTTTAAAATTTTTGTAATAATTTTTTTTTATATTCTGTCAAGTGATTGAACACCAATTTTACTTTTACGACAAAATATCACTTAGGTCAAAAAATTTTTATTTTGCTCTCCAATGTATTCTGATTGCATTGCGGCAGTGTTTTCGTAAAGGTCTATAACGTGTGAATAATTTTAAAATTAATAATAATTTTTGAATGTTTCAGTTGTTTTTAATGTTTCGCTTGTTTTTTCGCATGTTAGGCTATATGTCTTGTTGACTGTCAAGGGTAGTTGCATTTCCGGAAACGGTGATACTTGGGTCTTAGTTGATTCTTCGGATTGCATTTCCGTTTTGCTTTCTTTTATTTTCGTGTACCAACCCTTATATATTGAAAAAAACATATTAACAGATTTGACGTCAATTTTTCAAACAAGACTCGTCTATTTATAATATTGAAAACTCTTTCCTTGGTGCCTTTGCGCTTCCGAGTCAACTTTTTCATATAAATATTCCGGACTGGAAATGAATTTTGAGCCAAGAATTGTTACTTTAAATGCGAAAGTCGTCATACATATAAACATTTTTGTTTTGATAATTACTTTTAATGGACAATTGATAATTACGGTCAGTAATTAAATAGATGTAAGCGAGAAATGTATCAAAATGCGTCATTTTTCTCAACCAATCATTCGAGTATTGAAATTAATTATAGAACTGCGTCCAATTTACGTATAATGTTCGGAAAAAGATTTGAGTGGTAATATAGTGAGCTACACTCCCGGGGGGTAGGGGGGGGGGGGTGTGAGGTCCCCATGTATTAAGATAGGGTATAGCTTAGTTCCAGGAGATAGGGGCCTCTCACATGTATTAAGATAGGGTATAGACATAATGTATTAAGATTAGAATGTATTAAGATTATGCGCCGACATGTATTAGGATTAGTAATAGCCGCCGACATGTATTAAGATTAGTTATAGCCGCGGACATGTATTGATTAGGTGCCGCCATGTATTAAGATAGGGTATAGGTTTTATGTATGTATTTGTGCATGTAGTAGTATAGTCGGTGCAAATGTGGGGGGTAGGTTCGGAGACGCTCCTGATTGGCTGAAATTCAGCCAATCAGGTTCGGAGACGCTCCTGATCGGCTGAAATTTTGAGGGGAAAATATCAATGTTTGTGTAGTTATTAAGTGTTTACTTGAGAACAATGGAATTGGTGTGGGTAATTAATTGCTGTAATTATGTGAGGGGTAATTATGTGACAGGTTGAATTTTGTTCACAAAATTTATGTTATTAAATTGTGAAATTAATTGGTGGGGGTTTTCAATTACCCTAGTTATCTGAGGGGTAATTATGTGACATGTTGAACTTTTGTTTACAAATTTTAGATCAATTGCAAAGATTGTTCCCCTAATTGTTTGAATCAATTGTGTAACAAATGTCTTTTGTGCGCTCATTAATTGGAAAAAGTCAAGATAGCAAGAGGTAGTTTTGATCTACCGTCCTCTGGGTTATGGGCCCAGCGCGCTCCCACTGCGCCATCTTGCTAATTACATGCATATATGCATTATTTTTTGTACATTATTTGAAAAAAGATGTTAAATAAAAGAAAAAAATGAATTAAAATAGTATAAAATGACAGACACAGTACAAATTATGAGCATCAAAATACAAAATTACTCAATCATTTACAATAAATTGTATTAATTTCAATGAACATTAAGGTACACTTAGCCGAGTGGTTAATAAAGTTCGATAAAAAAAAGTTTAGAAAACTCACGAGAAACAGTTACGAGAAACATATGCTATCGACTTTATTAATTTCAGCTTATTAAATACCAAAATGAACACTACTACATATAGTTACTTATAAAAATTAACACGTGCACATCATGAATATTGTTCAAGTTGGTTTGGAAAAACTTAAATAGTTAATATGCTGCAAAAATTGCGTAGAATCCACACAAATTTTGCATCTTCTGAAGTGGTCGATGTATTATTTTTTGGTACTTTTTACCTAAAAATTTGTAATGTGTTACTGATCGAGCCAGAGAATCCGCATAATAGTAATTTCTGTTAAGTCGAGCAATCAATATCCAATGTTCACCGACTTCTATACTCGAAGCAGTGTTAATGATTGCAAAGCTGAATTTGGGTAAATTTGGAATGAAATCTGCTGGAAACGATCCAATGTATTTTAATTTTAGCTCAGGAATGCGTTCAATAATTTGTTGAAGAGATTGATTATCCATGACAAATAATCTTCTGTTTCAGTTCGCAAGCTCCTTTGGAACATGGATTTCTCACATTACAATCAAGTTGAAATGATTCGTTCTTTTCAATAAAGCAACAATCTTTAGATTGGGGAATTTTACGTATCAGATCTCCTGTAGATTTACTCACTCTGTCTTCACTGTTACCTGTGACATTGGGATGAAAAATAATAATGATGATTAAAAGTCCCAGGAATACTGCACAAATAAGGTATACATATAAGTTTGGAGTAGGTCTACCCCAATTTTCATCCATTCCCTATCTTGATATAATAGTGTGAAAAGGGTTGCAACTGGGCGATGAAAGTACATATCCAACAAATGTTCCAACGCAGAAAGCAATAATATAAAAACCATAAAAAATTGAAAAGAAAATTAAAAAATCTTGATTAATGCAGAGTTCTTCAGACATTTTTATCAACTGTTCCAAACTGATCAATTTTAACTGTTGAGATTCGTTCTCTGAGAACAATTAGCTCGGTAACATTGGTTAGCGGATGTTCAAAGAACATTTCTAAACGAACACTTTCCCCACTGAGTTCAGGATAATGAACATTTTCACCAGCATCTTGGAGTGAGGTGAGATCGAATACAAGCACATAATGATCTGTGAAGAAATCATTCGGTAACGCAGGAATTTCTTCGTCAAAGTTCCTTGCCTTCATTGTTGTAACAAAAGCTCTACAATTGTTGGTTGTATCAATTGAGACAACAGCTCTCCCCCCTCGAACAATTCTCAGCTCCCGCAGTCCAAACTTTCGATAAAGAAAAGGATTTTCTTGAAAATGTCCAGTGAATGGTGAATTAGTGTTCATTGCTATTGCAATTCGTCTGATTGGGGTATTATTGAAAACATTTTCCTGAATAAATTGATTTTGTCCAGAAGGAATAATAAATGTTTGCGCAATTGTCTCCATAAAATTATAGCAAGCTGGTTGATGTGTTAGTTGATACTTGATTGTCTGGTGATAGACCTCATTAACGACAACACGTCTCGTAAAAAGCGAACTTTTTCACCGTATGAGTCGCGGAGCTCAAGTTTAACGCTGTGGAAAGAATTTTTAAGAATTTTTTTAAGTTGCAGATTTGGGAAGTTTTGATAATTCATATATTGTCCAGTAGATATTATGTCTCCATTCTTAATTTTAGAAATAAACGGAATACATCTCAAAAGCGCGGCTTTGTATCACCTACAATATTGTATTCAACAATATCACTATATATCATGAGACTATGAATTCGAACAATATCATAGGGAAATTTAGGAAAATGTGGTCCAGCACCACTCATAAAAACTCCCATTCCGTAAACAGCTTCCTCACACCCAAATAAGTGACCGAGATCAGTACTGAAGATAACTGGTAACGAGTTTTCATTAGAAAGGCTTAGGGATATTCTCTGTGTAATTCTGTTGACTTTTAATTTGATTGGAGTTTTCTCATACTTTTCTCTTTCCTGAATTTTTTTGTTCATTTCGTTCACAATATCAGATATTGATGGATATAGTCCTGCATCAATTGTATAAAAATCGGAAGGTTTTGTATCTTGAGTTGCAGCATCTAGATAGAAAAATTTTCCATCTGTATTATTCTGGTACAAAGATGGATATGATAGTTCGGTTATTGCCACCTCCCATTCTCCTTCAAGGTTAATCTGCTCGGGAAGGAAATTGGTAGAAAAACTCAATGTATTATTTGGATAATAATCAAAGGATGCGTTGGAAACCAGCTCTACCGTAAAAGAGTTCATCACTAATTGATACACTTTGAGAGCTCTTGTTCATAAAATTTTCCTAGTATTTCATCACCCTGCTCTCCCTTGAGGTTGTATGTTGGAGGTTTGTGAGTAGCAATCTTAACAATTTCAAAGATTTCACTCGTGAACTGTGACTTGTGTCCTTTTCTGGAAGGAATATCGTATTTCGAAATTCGTACTTTATCCCCTACTTTAAACGGAGGTTTTTTGTATTGTCTGATCGGATTTTTGTAAAAAATTGATAAAATGTCTTTGTTTTTTACCTCCTTTGGAGCTTTACCTGTAGATCCATTTACTCTACTATTCATTGTATTTAGGAGAGAGCCCACTTTTACAAGGTACTTATGCCCGCTTTCTGCCATGAAGCGATAAATAATGTTTTTCAAAGATCTGATAGCTCTCTCAGCTACGGCAGCTTTTGTTTCACTTCTCGTTGAATAAATTTTAGTTTTCTTTTGTCCACAAAATTTCCGAAATTCGCCACCAAACTCTGTTCATTGATCAACCCATATTTTTGTGGGATGTTGTTTTTTCGTAGCATTTTTTTGAAAGCTGCTAGAGAATCTGTAGAACACTTTGGTTTCATTGGTTGAACACGGACAAAACGAGAAAATACATCAACGCAGATTAATAAATACTTTACTCCGTTATTAAACTCTGACAATTTGTCCATAAAAGCTAAATCAAGATACCAAATTTCATATATCCGCTTTGCAAATGCAGGTAATCGTCTAAAATGTCGAGTTGCTTGACGGTATTTTGTATAGGAATTTTTAGTGTGGAGAAAGGAAATAACCTTGCC
Source organism: Convolutriloba macropyga (assembly GCF_964194025.1). Lineage (NCBI taxonomy): Eukaryota > Metazoa > Xenacoelomorpha > Acoela > Convolutidae > Convolutriloba > Convolutriloba macropyga. Next base: position 38,461,216 of record NC_134476.1, read on the forward strand.
TCTTGATAAACCGCTTGTTTTCTGAAGATTTCTAACCGATCCAAATGCGGCTTTTCCTTCTTTGTATAATCGTTGAAGGTTCGCTTTTTCAGATTTCGAAAGGGATTCAACTCCCTCTGTCTTTGCTTTTGGCATCCATGTTTACAATTTTGCTCGGACTTATCCCTGTAGCATCAAGTATTGTGTAATAGATATCAGGAAATGCAGTATTTTTTCTCATTAATGCGTAAATAAAATCGTTAAATGCTACATTGGTATCTCTTCCATCCAGTAAAATGGAGTTTTTGAGGTACAGCTTGATTCGAGGACATTTGAGTATGTGATCTACAACTGACTCGTTTTTGAATGATTTTGTGTTAGTGGTGATGTCCTTGTGAAGAGAATCTAAATTTTGTGGGACGAAGTTAACTTTTTCCTCACTCTTGTCCAATTTGTACACATGTAATTTGAGTTTTTGTTCGTAAAGCTGCTGAGGAATCAAAACAAACTGTTCCATTTCAAGAAAGACGGTTAATGATAGATGGAGTTAGAATTGATATAAGTTCTATTCCTTTACTTGAACTTAAAATCGCTCTCCTTTTATTTCTTCCAGTTTTTTTTAGAACAAGCTGATGAATTTCGTCTTGATACTTTATTACGTCTCGTTTTTAAATATCTTGCAGTTCTCCTCTGAGCATGTTTACGATGCACTCGTTTAGGAACTGAATAAATTCTTCTGGACAATTTTTTAGATATGTTCTTTTGAAGTTCCGGGAATAACTTTGGAACATTGTCAGAGTAGAGAGATGTTGTGTGTTCATCACTCAAAAATGTGGTCTGCTGTTTATGTTGTGGAGGGAAAAAATTTGAAGGAATCGATCCACTATTTGTACAAAATCGAAGAGAGTCGACTGTTTTGGGAGTTAAATCAATAAGTAAATGACCATAAGGAATAGAAGTTGCTTTGTAATACCAATCTTTTAATTGTGAACCTAATCCCAACTGTTGGCTCAGAGTGTTTATTTGCAGTACATCTCTAGGAGATTTGAACAAGACAATATGAGTATTTTGTAACTCTATATCTCTTCCTAATCTACTCTGATGAAATAAATTGTGTTTGATGTGTATTGTGCTGAGTCTCTTATGTCTTCCAGTTGTTGCTAATTTAACAAAATCTTTAGAGCTGGAAATCTCCTCACAAGAGTCGTCAAAAATTAACGGATACTTTGTTCCGTTATTTGGGAGGTTTTGAATAAAATAAAAGTCAACTCCTTCTATAAACTCAATGTTTTTAACATCTTTAGACATTAAACCATAAAAAGATTGATAATATTGATAGAAGTAGTAAATTTTGTCGAACTCTGGTTGAAAAGTTCCAATTGTTAACCATTCATGTATAAGATGAGATTTCCCAGATCCGCTTGGACCAACCAATGAAATAAAAGTTCGTTCTTTTGTGGAAATTATCTTTTTCATAATTTAGGTGAAGGTAAAATGTAACCAACTGTACTAGAAAGGATTGCAATCCAAACTGTTGTTTCTTCACACGTTGAAGCCAATGTTATTCGTATTATACAACAGACCAGAATTACGAGTATAACAAAAAATTGGGACAGAAAAACGACTAGAGATCTATTACAAGTCTGCCCAAAACATTTCCATAATTGTCGTTCCTGATTATTATCATCAAAGACAAAATTACCGAAATTTAATCCTTCACTGTATGCTCAGTCATTTAAACGTAATCATTGAGACGATAGAGAAAATGTGTCAACTGAATTGTGATGTAAATAAGTAAAAAAAAATGATTTAAGCTTCTGAACATTAAAAAAAAACAAACAACAGCGACAGCCAAAACACTGTCTCTTCACAAGAATTAATAACAGAAAGCATTAAAAAGGAGAATAAATTCAAAATTAAGAAAAACGACAGAATTGAAATGGAGAATAACTGTGTAACGCTAGGACAAAATTTGTTCAACTTTCTCATTTTTGAAGCAACTTTTCTATGTTTTGTAAGAAAAAAAATTATTTTAAAAATAACTAAAGACAATATGATACATTACAATCAAAGTACATAAAAATTTTTACAAATATTAAATTTTGTCAAAAAAATTAAGGACCCAAGTTCCATAAGCATAAGCTTTCTTCTCTGCACAGTGCAATGCTTTCTTGTGTCGGTAGGGGTAGTTACTACATTCCCAGATAGTATCTTGGTTGCAAATCAACTTAAAGGCTTTTGGACATCCAAAATCGTCCAAATTTTCCACATCCTTACACAAGTAATTGGATAGGATTTTACATTTTTCCAATCCTTTGGCAAAGTATTCGGTCGTAGGAGAACAATGTTGATGATTTATGGTTGGAAGATCTGAGTAATCAACTTTCCATTATTCCAGTTTATTCCATGTAAATTCTTTGTGTTCCACTTTGCTTGAAATGTTGGCTTGTAGTCATTCGGTGGGAGGAATGTATATCCTAACACAAATCCGTCCTTGAAAATTCCCAGCTCCTTGACAACTGTTCCCTCCAAGCACTCAATATCAAAAACAACGAGAGTCATCCTCTTTTTAGCTGAGATAATTGATAAATGATTAACGATCTAGTATTTTAAAAATATGAGGATGACAAACTTTGATGTAGAGACAAAAGAATAATACAGTTATATGACCAAGAAGACAAGAGCTGGGTAATTGCGGCAGCATGTAACAATAACCTGGTCCTTCGTCTCTTGTTGTTTTCACAGCTCCAGCAGAATCATGTAAAATTGCAAGTAGACGAAAAATTTTTGATCTAGCTAAGAAAAAATCCAAAAGAGAGTTTCCATATCCAATTCTTCCTCCGTGAGGAAACTTTTGATCAATTTCGTCCAAATCAACTTTTCGGTCCCAAATTTTACAAGCTGCGAGAAAACAGTTTTTACGTTTTTTGTTCGTAGGGAACAATTAAAGTATGCTTCCGTAACAATTGAAAATGTTTACCAGAGTAACAATATTCATTAACTCTGATTTCTTTCGTCCAAAATAATGCAAGTCTTTTTGTTATTTTCTATATAGGAAAGAAGTGTTGGTAGATGAGCTACTAGACTTTTGTACTCCTCTTTTTTCAAATCAATCTTTGTAAGAAAACTCCACTGATATCCGTTGCAGCGATGTTGAGAAATGGAAATTTCTTGTTTGTCAGAAGGACATGTTAGAGTTGTTCTGCGCAGTCCATTATGAATAACCCACTTGAATTCAGAACTTTGGGGCTCTACGTCTAAATTATCCAAATTGGGAAAATTTTGCGCTTCAAGAACTGTATATGAATACCTTTTAAGCTCGTGATGTAACCTGACGTGAAAAACTTTTGATTTGTCTCTGAGACTTAAGAAAAGGTTTCTAGAGCATCCAATATCCCAACTCATTCTAAGAAGAAAAAAGCTTCAAATGAAAAAATGTTTACTGGAAGACAACTTCATATAATCACCAAATATTCATCATTCAATGTAAAAAAACACATTATAATATTGCGCAGCAGTAGTTATTGAAATGTACATTGTTCAATATTAGAGAAATCTTTAAGATTTTCAATGAGTTCCTTCAATTCTTCCGTTTTATAGCTGACGTAAGTCACTTGCTTGAACTCATTGCTCTCTTTGCGACAAAATAACCGAATCTGGACATAAACTGAAGCTGGATTGTCCTGAACATACTGTATAAAGGTAACGTAGAGTCTTCGATTTTATCCAATGATCTCTCTTGCTTTGTGACATTGTTGCAGCAAGTCTTCCATTTTCGGATTCTTCTCAAATTGAGCTGGTTTTTCTCAAATTTCCCAGTCTTCTTTCAACCGATCGTTCTTCAGAAGACAAAATTTCTTGAATTCGTAATCTCCAATTCTCAGTTGTTGGTACTTTTCAAATGTTCCACATTTATCTTTTTTAAAGACTTGAAAAGTTGGTTCCGAGTAATTTTTTCCATTTCTAAATATTTGGGACACAGTAAATCTCCAAAATCTGTTTGGATGAGAGCCGAAGTCAATATAAAATGGGACGGAATCAGTACCCAGTTTCAGTTGTGAATCTGTTAACATTAATGGAGCGCTCGAGTAAAAAGGAGATACTTTGGAGAGAGACATTTACGTAACTTGAGTAAGCTGCGAGAAGGTGATTAAATGATTTGTTTAAAAATTAAGGGCCTCTACAACGCAGAATTTCCTTTTATGCTAACGACATCATTGTTTTCGCACAATTTCCTAAAAAGGAAGAGAAAAATGTGTCTATTTAGAATTCTTCCTTAAAAGGATTTCTAATCAGAAATTTTCAATAAAAAAAACTTTTGAATCGTTATAGAAAGAGACTATTTGTGTTTAGCACGTCTGTGTTGCATTACAGAGAAGTAGTGACGAAAATATTTTGAGCAAGTAAAACATCGAAATTTCTTAATCCGCTGTTTCTTGAATTGATTCATAGTTCAACTGAGATTTTAAATTGCACATAACAATTTCATTGGTTTCCTTATTTGGAACTTGAATTCGTTTATAATATATAAGTTGATTTCCTTATTTGGAATTTGGTTTTATTTATAATAAATAAGTTAGTTTCCTTATTTGGAATTTAAGTTCTAAAGAAATTGATTTCCTTATTTGAACATACTAATTATTTTACAGAATGACAGCAGTTTTGGGTCAGGTTTTACCGCACTTTTACAAAAAAACTCTGTGAGAAGGCGCTGTTTATATCTGTATCTGTCAAAGATTATAGACCAAATACTCTTACAAGTGAATATGTTGTTGCTTCACACAACAGTTTCTGTCCCCTGAAAACCTGTCGATATCACATTGTTCTCATTTTTTCCTCTCCATTGATGACTTGCTTCAAAAACTTGAAGATCTCTCCTATTTATATCAGACAGTTGATTGTTTATATACATTATATAAACATCAATTTTTTGGCAATATTTTGGAAGAATCGGGACTAGTCTTTACTCAGTTAGACAGAGCAGTACAACACAATTATGAGAACAAATATGTTGAGAAGTTACCTAGTGTGTCTAAAAAAGGCTGAGTAGAAAGAAGTTCAAGAGACATCTACTGCGCGCTGAACAAAGAAATGTAAGCACACAAACAATGGGATCTTCTTTTCTGGACAGAATTCGATCTCTTAAAAACTCAAAACATGAGGGTGAATTGATAAAAATTGTTGACTGTTTGTTAGACGGCCATGGCTTAATTGATAATTCTCTGTTATATCTTGAATTTAGAAAGTAATAAATTTGTAATTGCATCACAATTATTTACATAGTATCAGTTTTATATTTGGTTTAAAAATAAAAAAATTCAATGTCTCACTTTATACAATCTTTTTCTTAAACGTTTAAATTGATACCTCTAATCTGTTAAATGTCAAGTTTTGTAACAAATTATTCTTTTAAAAGTCGAGTTTTCTCACAAAAATTTTTGTTAACTGTTGGGTTTTGATGAAAGTCGAGTTTTCTCAACAAAATTTTTGTTAAATGTCGAGTTTTCATTCAATTTTTTGTTTAATTATCAAAAAACAGTTTCCAATTGGATACAATAAAGCGCAAATTTTTACCTGATTTTCACCAGTTTACGGTATAATTTAACGCAAAAAAGGAAGAGATTTTTTAATTTGTAAAATGACAAGTTTTCTTTTTCTATAACAACTTAAAAATCGAGTTTTTATACAGGTTTTTTTCCTAGAAATCAAATTTCTGTTCAGTTTTTTTCTAAAATATCAATTTTTTGATCAAGTACTTTTGTTAAATGTCGAGTTTTGATAACGCTATTTCCGTTAAATATCAAGTTTTGTAACAAATTTCAAAATTCAAAAATTTGTTTGATGATATCCTTATGAACTGGTTTAGAAAAGAAAGCTCACATGAGAAAAATTTTATATTATAAAGAATGTTTAAATACATCACCAGGAAAATGTATAAATCAAATTACAATTTTCCGCTAAGATCGATTACATATGAAGCTGAAAAATTGTACCAACTCGAATCTATTCAAACAGAGTTCTCACAACATTCTCTGTCAAGTTTTGAATCTCATTCCCAAAAGGTCTAGAACGTTCAAACATTACTGGAAGATCAGTTGGTTGAACGCTGATTGAAGTTGTTGATTTTTTCATCAGTCAGCAAAATTGGATTGTGCGCCGTTCCATCCTCTATGGAAGGTGTTGTCATTGATGGAGTAGTCAACATATCAGTAGAACCATAGTACTGTGCCGGATCAAAGTTCTGCTGTTCATTTGCTGTCCAAGTGCTAGTATCAACACTTAGCTCGCTCCCATCAAAGCTTGACACAATTTGAAGCAAATTCCCTGACTCCTCCATTGAACTCAAAACTTGATTTACATCCGGGCTAGAGAACCAAGAGTTGGGAATTTGCCCTTCTTCCCAAGGGAAAGTATATTGAATGTTGCCAGCGACGTAGGTCGGTGGAAATTCTGTCCCAGTAACGTGGGGATAGTGGTGCCCACTAATAACAGCAACTTCGTGTCCCATCGCTTGAGTTCCAAGCTGATTCTCCGTAATTGGAACCTGACCCTGATGATAGGTGTCGAACTGTTGTCGCTGGTGTTCAATAAAATGCCACACAGTGATGGGTAAAGTGATTACACACTCATATAATCCGTTTGATAAGTCTTTTATACTTATCCGAGCAGTCTCCTCAGTGAAGGAAAATGAGTACAGAAGATTGCTGTTTTGCACAGTTAACTCCATTTTGTTCAGATGAGTTAATAGAAGTGGATTTTTTAGACACAAAAGCAGTTTTTAAATGAACGTGTTGAAAACTGTCAAGTAGGGAGTAAGTTAGAAAACAAGAAATTTCACTTTATAGTAGGAGAAAAAGAATATCTAAGTTAGAAACAGATAAACGTTACAACTGAAGTAAGCTCTGTCAAATGGTTGTTTCGTTATATAATCATCATATTTGAATTTTTTAATGGAAAATGTTGCATATTCAAATCCTTTACTAAATCGGATTATTCTGTCATTCTGAACGCAAATGTCCAAGAAATTGTAGAAAAAATAGGAATCAACATCAATCTCGTCAACTTTGTAAGCATCGGCAATTCCTTTTTACCTCTTATATATTTTTTCCAACAACTGTAAATGATTTTTGATTAACATTTTTCGCAAATGAGCAAAATTTCACGCAATACTCTGTTTATGTAAAAGAAAATTAAAATTAAGAAACAATTACACAAAATAAAATCCTGAATTAAAATCCTGAACAATTTCTTTAACACGGGATTTTGATTGGTTGAGAGGTTCCAAGACAATAACGTTAAGTTGTAACGTAAATATTTGTTCCTGAAGTATGGATGAATATTTGTTTTCGACATCTTTAACATTGTTGTAAGGGCACATTCATGTGCTAATTTCAATTTTCAAAAGGACTAGATTTTTTTGCAAGCACCGAATTCTGTCAATTGCGGATAGACACAAATTTGAATCACAGAGTTTATAAAGATTGGAACAATTTGTTTGAATTTGTTGTGAGTCTGTTTTTGGATTATGGCTGGATGAATTATGAAAACTTATATAAAATGCAAAAGAAAAGATTGAGCAGATATATAAGAATGATTTGCTGTTTTTGAGTTTACGCCAAGGATGAATTCACTCATTTAAAAAGAATGTTCTTAAATATTAAAGGTATTTGTAAATGAAGAATCTGATTGGTTTATTCATTATGTTCTAGAATGTTCGGTTATGACAACAAGCTTCCTAAAATGGAAATGATAAATCTCCATATATGAAGTGATGCGTCATAGCTGCGTTCCCTAAATGTACAAAAATAATTTCTTTCATTCTCACTTTGTTATTGTCACAATTAGTTGCTCGTCACAATACACGAATCTGTTTCATCTTGTACCAAAACAATGCCTTCTCGCGATAGAAATCTCCCAGTGAAATGCACAAAGTGCAACAAAATGGTGGTGCAGAAGAATATGGCAAGACACAAGCAGTCTTCTGATAATGGGACTCTATTTTGTCCCAAATGTCCACATTTCAGTACAAAGAAGAAAGAAGACATGAATTACCACATTGCTAAGCATCACGCTCCTAAGGATACAAAGCTAAGTACTATGTGTACTGTATGCTTGGAGGAGTTTCCGAGCTTCTATTCTCTTCAACAACACAAGAGGAGAAAGCATGGAACTTCAACAAAAGTTGGAACAAAATCGAGTGAAAAGCTTAAAGAAGTTCTAAAATCAGAGGAGCTGGAAAAGAACAACGAGCAGCTACAACAAGAACTTAGTGCTTGCCGGCACTTTTTTGACGATACTGAGATGGAAAATTGAAGACATCAGGTGTTCAACTTCAAGCTGTCCAAGCTCGATCCTCATGAAATTAATAAAAATTTGAAAGATGTATTCGAAAAACTCATCTGTGCAGCCAAAGTCAACTTAGCTCTAGGATTTATATTAAGAAATGTGGATACGGACGAGTATCGATACCTCTACACTCACGAGAACAACACTTTCTTCGAAAAATCTCATCTACTCTGTTCCAAAGGAGACTTAGTCTCTCTTCAGGACAGGATTGAAAAGATGGATTTAGTGGAGATGTGTGCTCAGGAGCGAGAGAATACAAAATGGCGATTTGCTCTGACTACAAATGTAACAATATTCTGCGCTCTCCTAAAATCCATTACAATGGGATGTATCGATGCTGTTCTTCCTGAACAGTTACTCAGACGACCAGATGTGAATTATCTCGTATCGAATGGCTATGGTGAGACTTACAAAGATTATCTTTGCTTATTCCGAGCTATATCTGTTCACTTATATGGATCATCGGAGCTTGAGATCAATGCAAAAAATTTGTTTAGTGCATTCCTCCATGAATCTGGACAAAACGCAATCAATTTTAGAGGGGTATCGATCGATCATCTTGTATTTGTTGTAAATGCGATGAAGCACAACATACTTATTTACGATATTGACGTTGTAGATGGAGATTTTGTTGGTGAACTTGCGAGGAGAAGTATTGAAAGGTATGAGAAAACAATTAATTTATTACGTTACAACAACCACATATGATATGTGGATGATATTAACACATTCTTTAAACGATTTCGTTGTCCCAGTTGCGATACGTTCATTCAGAAGGCGGGAAATTTCAACCGCCATGTTAAAACGTGTAAAGATAGAGTACCGCATATTTACCCAAAGAGTGTGTATACATTGCGCGAGACCTTATTTGATAAGCTTGACGGATTTGGAATTTTCTACAACGATGATCAAAAATTGTTCAAGAACTTGGCTATTTTTGACTTTGAATCGATATGTGTACCCTCCGACCAATTAAAAGATAGAAACACAACCACTTGGATTGGAAAGCATGAACCAATCTCTGTCTCAATTTCCTCCAATTTAATTGATGAACCTTTTTTAGACACAAAAGCAGTTTGTAAATGAACGTGTTGAAAACTGTCAAGTAGGGAGTAAGTTAGAAAACAAGAAATTTCAGTTTATAGTAGGACAAAAAGAATATCTAAGTTAGAAACAGATAAACGTTACAACTGAAGTAAGCTCTGTCAAATGGTTGTTTAGTTATATAATCATCATATTTGAATTTTTTAATGGAAAATGTTGCATATTCAAAACCTTTACTAAATCGGATTATTCTGTCATTCTGAACGCAAATGTCCAAGAAATTTTAGAAGAAATAGGAATCAACATCAATCTCGTCAACGTTGTAAGCATCGGCAATTCCTTTTTTCCTCTTATATATTTTTTCCAACAACTGTAAATGATTTTTGATTAACATTTTTCGCAAATGAGCAAAATTTCACGCAATACTCTGTTTATGTAGAAGAAAATTAAAATTAAGAAACAGTTACACAAAAAAATCGTTAATCTTCAGAACAGTTTCTTTAACACGGGATTTTGATTGGTTGAGAGGTTCCAAGACAATAACGTTAAGTTGTAAAGTAAATATTTGTTTCTGAAATTTGGATGAATATTTGTTTTCGACATCATTAACATTGTTGTAAAAGCACATTCATGTGCTAATTTCAATTTTCAAAAGGACTAGATTTTTTTGCAAGCACCGAATTCTGTCAATTGCGGATAGACACAAATTTGAATCACAGAGTTTATAAAGATTGGAACAATTTGTTTGAATTTGTTGTGAGTCTGTTTTTGGATTATGGCTGGATGAATTATGAAAACTTATATAAAATGCAAAAGAAAAGATTGAGAAGATATATAAGAATGATTTGCTGTTTTTGAGTTTACGCCAAGGATGAATTCACTCATTTAAAAAGAATGTTCTTAAATATTAAAGGTATTTGTAAATGGAAGAATCTGATTGGTTTATTCATTATGTTCTAGAATGTTCGGTTATGACAACAAGCTTCCTAAAATGGAAATGATAAATCTCCATATATGAAGTGATGCGTCATAGCTGCGTTCCCTAAATGTACAAAAATAATTTCTTTCATTCTCACTTTGTTATTGTCACAATTAGTTGCTCGTCACAATACACGAATCTGTTTCATCTTGTACCAAAACAATGCCTTCTCGCGATAGAAATCTCCCAGTGAAATGCACAAAGTGCAACAAAATGGTGGTGCAGAAGAATATGGCAAGACACAAGCAGTCTTCTGATAATGGGACTCTATTTTGTCCCAAATGTCCACATTTCAGTACAAAGAAGAAAGAAGACATGAATTACCACATTGCTAAGCATCACGCTCCTAAGGATACAAAGCTAAGTACTATGTGTACTGTATGCTTGGAGGAGTTTCCGAGCTTCTATTCTCTTCAACAACACAAGAGGAGAAAGCATGGAAATTCAACAAAAGTTGGAACAAAATCGAGTGAAAAGCTTAAAGAAATTCTAAAATCAGAGGAGCTGGAAAAGAACAACGAGCAGCTACAACAAGAACTTAGTGCTTGCCGGCACTTTTTTGACAATACTGAGATGGAAAATGGAAGACATCAGGTGTTCAACTTCAAGCTGTCCAAGCTCGATCCTCATGAAATTAATAAAAAGTTGAAAGATGTATTCGAAAAACTCATCTGTGCAGCCAAAGTCAACTTAGCTCTAGGATTTATATTAAGAAATGTGGATACGGACGAGTATCGATACCTCTACGCTCACGAGAACACTACTTTCTTCGAAAAATCTCATCTACTCTGTTCCAAAGGAGACTTAGTCTCTCTTCAGGACAGGATTGAAAAGATGGATTTAGTGGAGATGTGTGCTCAGGAGCGAGAGAATACAAAATGGCGATTTGCTCTGACTACAAATGTAACAATATTCTGCGCTCTCTTAGAATCCATTCCAATGGGATGTATCGATGCTGTTCTTCCTGAACAGTTACTCAGACGACCAGATGAGAATTGTCTCGTATCGAATGGCTATGGTGAGACTTACAAAGATTATCTTTGCTTATTCCGAGCTATAGCTGTTCACTTATATGGATCATCGGAGCTTGAGATCAATGCAAAAAATATGTTTAGTGCATTCCTCGATGAATCTGGACAAGACGCAATCAATTTTAGAGGGGTATTGATCGATCATCTTGTATTTTGTGTAAATGCGATGAAGCACAACATATTTATTTACGATATTGACGTTGTAGATGGAGGTTTTGTTGGTGAACTTGCGAGGAGAAGTATTGAAAGGTATGAGAAAACAATTAATTTATTACGTTACAACAACCACATATGCTATGTGGATGATATTAACACATTCTTTAAACGATTCCGTTGTCCCAGTTGCGATACGTTCATTCAGAAAGCAGGAAAATTCAACCGCCATGTTAAAATGTGTAAAGATAGAGTGCAGCATATTTACCCAAAGAGTGTGTATACATTGCGCGAGACCTTATTTGATAAGTTTGACGGATTTGGAATTTTCTACAACGATGATCAAAAATTGTTCAAGAACTTGGCTATTTTTGACTTGGAATCGATATGTGTACCCTCCGACCAAATAAAAGATAGAAACACAACCACTTGGATTGGAAAGCATGAACCAATCTCTGTCTCATTTTCCTCCAATTTAATTGATGAACCTGTCTTCCTATGCGATAAAGATCCGAAAGCTCTCATTATATCTTTTGTTGAAGCTATTGAAGACTTAGCCAACAAAAGTAAAACTGAAATGCGGACAAAGTTTTCCTCTATTGAAGCAATAATCAGAGCACGAGTTAACGCAATTTGCGAAAATTTAATTAAAAGAAAGGATCAAAACGCTTCAACATTTGAGTGTGAAGATGAACTTACCGAAGAAGATGATGAAGCTGATATGTCTACGCAATTTCTCCAAATGCAGAAAAACCAGCTTTTGGACTTAGAGCAACATTTTGAGCGTTATGTGAACACTTTACCTGTGTTTGGATTCAATAGTGGAAAATATGATTTAAATCTCATTAAGTCTTATCTACTACCCTATCTTTTTCATGAGCGCGACATTCAACCTGCTGTTATTAAAAAGGCAAATCACTTTGTTTCTCTTAAGTTTGGTGATGTACAATTTTTCGATATCCTCAACTTTCTCGGTGGAGCTACATCACTTGATTCTTTCCTTAAAGCATACAAGACAAGTGAGACTAAAGGATTCTACCCCTATGAGTGGTATGACTCTCTCGAAAAGCTCGATGCAACTTTTCTTCCTCCTTACGACTGTTTCTTTAGCAAACTGAGAAACTAAAATCCACTGGTGAAGGAATTTACTGATTTCACTAAATTGCTCAGTAGTGGATTTTTTTAACAAGAGTCATTAAAAAAGTTGAGGTTGAAAAATATTCCTCCATCTGGAATTGACAATTACAATTACCTGAAAGTGGTCTGGGAGCAAAAAAAATGGCTACAATCAGAGATTTTGTCAAGTGGTACAACAACAAGGATGTTGTTACAACACTGGAGGCAATGCAAAAAATGATGGAGTTTTATCACAACAAGGGTATCGATATGCTAAAACTCGGATGTACACTTCCGAACTTGGCTAATATCTGTCTTCACAAGTCAACAAACCACAAGTTTTTTCCATTTGTTGAAGCTGACAAAGATTTACATGACAAAGTACGTGAGGATATGACTTGTGGTCCATCTATTGTTTTTACTAGAAAAGCAGTAGTTGATCAGACCTTCATACGAAACTCTGAAAACCTTTGCAAGTCTATCGTAGGTATTGACGCTAGCCAACTCTATCCCTTTTCAATGTGTCAAGAAATGCCCACTGAACTTTACACTCGATTGGAATTTGATACAGATTCTCGAAAATTCAGGGCTCGAACAAACAGATCTCGAACATTTGAGAACATGGTTATGTCATATCTTCAATCACAACGTTCCGAATGTAAAATTGAGAGCTACTACACAACCGGAAAACAGAAGTAGATTGATTGTTTTAGCGTAGACGGATTTTGCACACATTGTAATACGGTGTTTGAAGCCATGGGTTGTTACTTTCATTTCTGTCCTTGTCAGGAAGCTCAAGCAAGTCTCTCGGAAAAGGAAACACAGAGAGGGATTACAAATAAAGAACATGATGAATTGAGAAGAGATTACTTAAAAAGTAAAGGATATAAGATTGTTGAAATCTGGGAGTGTAAATGGTGGGAAAGTGTTAAAGAAGAACAAAATGTCAGAAATTACGTGAGAAAGAACTTTCCTTTCAAATTACCTTTGGAGCAAGAGTCTTTACTAGCTAAAATAAGAGATGGGGAGATGTTTGGATACGTACAATGTGATTTGGAAGTTCCCACAGGTTTGAAGTACAAGTTTTCGAATTTCCCGCCTAATTTTAAAAGTTTCAACGTTAGTCGAGCTGATATTGGGGATTAAATGAGAAAATACGCTGTCGAAAACACTTTACTGAAGCAAACTCAGCGAATGCTTATTTCAAGTTTCAATCTGGAAAATGGAACAATTATTACTCCCCTACTAAATTTCTACATCAGCCTCTGTCTGAAATGTACAAGAATTTATAGATTTTTAAAGTGCACGCCGAGAAAAGGATTCAACACCTTTGTACAGTCAGTGGTAGACGCTAGAAGGGGTGGAGATGAAAATCCTGATTCCAGCGTTGTTGCTGAGGCTATGAAATTATTGGGTAATAGCTCTTACGGTTATCAGATTATGGACAGAAGCAAACATACAGAAACCAAATATTTGAACGATGAGAAGACGCACAAAGCAATCAAAGGGAAAATGTTTAAGCGGTTGAACAATGTCTCAAAAGAGCTTTACGAAGTTGAGCTGGCAAAATCAAAAATTGAACACCGCGAACCTATAATAGTTGGATTCTTCATACTTCAGTACGCTAAATTACGTATGTTGGAGCTGTACTATAACTTCTTTGACAGATTTTGTGATGTGGATAAGTTCAAGGAGTTAGAGATGGATACAGATTCTCTCTATTTAGTCTTAGCTCATGAGAATTTGTATGATTGTATTCGACCTGCTAAAAAACAAGAATGGGAAGCATTGAGACAGCAGGCCTGTAACAACTCTTTCCGAGCAGACGCTATTCAAAATTTCTTCCCAAGAACATGTTGTTCTAAGCATAAGAAGCATGATAAACGGGAACCAGGACTTTTCAAGGAAGAATTCAGATGTACGGAAATGATTTGTCTTTGTAGCAAAACTTATTGTTGCTACGATGCACAGTCTGACAAATACAAGTTCAGCAGTAAAGGTCTCAATAAAAGAACACTAGAAGAGAACGGAGATGGACCGATGAAGAAATATTGACGTGTTATGGATGAAATTATCAATCGTACTTCAACAATTAGAGGGTTCAGAACAATAAACCATTGTGTTGCTACGCATGAGCAGACAAAGAAGGGACTGTCCTATTTCTACCCTAAGCGCATTGTTCAGTCTGACGGTATTCATACAGCACCACTCAACATATAACTTAAATCTTTTTTGTATAGCACATTTGTTTAGTATTCTCTATTACATTTATACTGTGTCTGTAATTTTATACTTTTTTATTTCATTTTTTTTCTATCATTGAGTTTTTTCCAATTAGTGAGCGCGCAAAAGACTTTTTTTACACAATTGATTCAAACAATTAGGGGAACAATCTTTGCAATTGACCTAAAATTTGAAATTAAAAATTCAACATGTCACATAATTACCCCTCACATAATTACAGCAATTAATCACCCACGCCAATTCTATTGTTCTCAAGTAAACACTTAATAACTACACAAACATTGATATTTTCACCACAAAATTTCAGCCAATCAGGAGCGTCTCCGAACCTACCCCCCACATTTGCACCGACTATACTACTACATGCACAAATACATACACAAAACCTATACCCTATCTTAATACATGGCGGCACCTAATCAATACATGTCCGCGGCTATAACTAATCTTAATACATGTCGGCGGCTATTACTAATCCTAATACATGTCGGCGCATAATCTTAATACATTCTAATCTTAATACATTATGTCTATATCCTATCTTAATACATGTGAAAGGCCCCTATCTCCTGGAACTAAGCTATACCCTATCTTAATACATGGGGACCTCACCCCCCCGGGGAGTGTAGCTCACTATATTACTACTAGTTTGTATAACCTAATTTTAAGTGAATATAAACACGATATGTACGGATTAAGGTGATTTTTGGCTTAATATTTTTAGGTACTTTAGACAATTCTTGATTGATTATGAGCCGATTCTGACGTCAATAATATCAAAAAAAAAATCAATAATTGGGCATCAAGAAAACCTTGCCGTCTAAACTCTCACTTGTTGCTATCATCGTTAATGCCGACACGTCACTCAAGGTTAACGCTACTTTGTCTCGTTATTATTGTACTTTGCTTCATGATTGAAAAAGAATGAACTGAGCATCCGAAAGAACGTTTTCACCTTTATCATGTACGGATTAAGTGTAATAGGAAAGTCGTCATACAACTAAACATTTTTGGTATGATAATTAATTTTAATTGACATTTGATAATTACTGTTGGCTGAAAAGTCCTTTGATAATAACTGTTTATTAAAAATTGGCGTTTTAATGTATCTTGAAGCAAAATGAACCAAAGGAAGCAAAGAGACTGTCAAAAAATCGAATATTCGTTCTGCGCGTTTTTAAGCAACCAGGCGGTACAGGAGAACGAACGGCAGTCATTTCATTTTCAAACACTTTACAAAAATGAATATAGTACTTCAGCTAAGAAGTTACTTTGTTTTCGTAGTTGAAGTCAAAACTGAAATGCCATAGACAAGAAAAACCTATAATTTCTATATTCAATTTTTTGATAATATTGACCAATTTTTTGTTCATTTAACAAGATGAAAGGGCTACTCGCAAGAAAATAGACGAATAAGTTAATAATGAAATTGATCAATGGCAAAAAAAGTACAATTTATAATGAATTGTTTTCTATTATATTCCTTAACACTGTTTTTCATCTGATTTAAAAAAGAATCTAGAAATTTTAGTTATCTTTTTAACGAAGACGTAACAGGAAACTGTCCTCCATTGCAGAATGCACCTATTGAGGGCTCGGTTGACTTCGTAGTGCTCTGATTAAGAATAAAAATCAGCTGAATTTAACACATAAACTTATAACAATTTTTAGCTCAACTGTAACTCAAGAAAACATTCATTTATTGTTATCGTTATTATTAATTTTATTACATTTATTATTTGTTATCATTATTTTATTGAATTTTTCGTTAATATTATTGTTTTTTTATTTGTTATTATTATTTTACTATTATTTTTATCATTATTATTATTAAAATTATCATTACCATAACAAAAATTTTTGTTATTATTATTATTATTATCAATTTTAATATTTTGTTGTAATTATTTTTTATAATCTGTCAAGTGGTTGAATACCATTTTTACTTTTAGGACAAAACATCACTTGGGTCGAAAAATTTGTTTTGCTATCCCATATATTCTGATTGCATTGTGGCAGTGCTTTCTTAAACGTCTATAACGTGTGAAATTTTTTTAAAAAAATATTATTTTTTGCATGTTTCAGTTGTTTTTAATGTTTTGCTTGTTTTTGCGCAAGTTAGGCTATATTTTCTTTTGACTGTCCAGGGTTGTTGCATTTTGGGAAATGGTTATACTTGGGTCTTTGTTGGTTGATTTCTTAGGATTGCGTTTCCGGTTTGTTTTTTTTTATTTTCGCGTACCAAATCATATAGATTAAAATAAACAGATTAACAGATTTGACGTCAATTTTTCCAACGAGACTCGTCTAAGTAAAATTGAAAAATCTTTCCATGGGGCCTTTGCGTTTCCGAGTCGCCTTTTTCATATAAATATTCCTGACCTGAATGGAATTTTTTCCCAAGAAATTTTACTTTAAATGCGAAAGTCGTCATACAATTAATAAATTTTTGCTTTGATAATTACTTTTGATGGACAATTGATAATTACGGCCAGTAATTAAATAGATGTAAGCGAGAAATGTATCAAAATGCATCCTTTTTCTCAGCCAATCAGATTGGAGTATTTAAATTAGGTATAGAATTGCGTCCAATTTACGTATAATGTTCGGAAAAAGTTCGTACAACCTAATTTTAAGTGAATATAACCACGATATGTACGCATTAAGGTAATTTTCGGCTTAAAAATTTTAGGTATTTAGACGATTGTTGATCGATTACGAGCCGATTGTGACGTCAATGACATCAGAAAAAAAATGAGTAATTAAGCATCAAAAAAAAAACTCTTGCCGTCTAAACTCTCACTTGTTGCTATCATCGTTAATGCTGAAACGTCACTTAATGTTAACGCTATTTTATCTCGTTGTTATTGTACTTTGCTTCATGATCAAAAAAGACTGAATTGAGCATGCGAAAGATTGTTTTCACCTTTATAATCGTTCCAGTCCCTTAGCACACGAGCACATGGGACCTTTATCACTAAGCCTTCGGAAGTGATGCTTTACACTATACTCCTTTCACTCTCTTCTGACTTCAAAACAATACTCTGGACTCTCTGCGACATAAGATAGAAGTGATGCAATATGGAAAAAACCCTGGAATTAGCGACAGAAGCCGACAAGCCCAGACACTTCCTCAGTGATTTGGTGGAGGAGGATTCTGAAGACCCACAAGATAAGGGAAAGACTGCAACCGAACCCAGAAAAACAGATCTATCTGAGCCATCATCATTCGACCAGGAAGCTTAGAATTGGTTAACAAACAAGGCAAGAAGCCGTACCTGAGGTATCAACTACCTTCAGTTAAAAAACGAGAGACTGCAACCAAGACAAATGACGCGAGATACCACAAGTGGACCACAAAAACTTTGTAAGACTGAAATATAAAATTTGGAATAAATTTGTGCCTTAATTTTCTTATCGGAGTTAGATGGCAAGAAATACAACCCACAATTTTTTTCCATGTTTTATTGGTTATAAAAATTAAGCAATTTTGGAAAAAAAATTAGCAAATTGAGCCACTTCAACCTCTAATTTGTAAGACAATGGATTTATTGCTTATGATTTCGTGATAAACGGTCACCATTAACCCACCACAATTAAAATTTATGAACGGACAAAACATTGATTTTGAAAATTTTTGGTCAAATTTTAGGAAATTGAAAAAAGCAGGTATAGTGTGGTTGTAAAAAATCTAACTTCAGACATGAGAAAAAAATGTGAGAACATAATGCTAATTTGTGCAATTATGAAAATTTTTGGTCAATTTCAAGGCAAATCAAAAAAATCAATTCCGAACATTGCTAAGCCGTACCTTCATGCTCAAAACCGTTGTTTGTCATATTACCGTTCCGTATTCAAGAATTTGCTAAAAATTTTGCCAAAAATTGAAAAATATATACAAGAGCATAAAAATTTGACAAATTCATCAAAATTAGGATTTTTTGCAATCAAAGGTTCGTTAATTGAGAAAAACTCAATAAAGAGAGACGGAACAAAAGTTTTCTTATCCTCCGGCCCATACAAAAAATTATTTCATCATATTATTTTCGTTTCTCGTTTTTGTACCGTGCCGTTCGCTTCTTTTTCGTCCCTTTACCTCGCCATTCACGATTTTTTTAAGCCTATCGGTGCTCTCCCAAAACATCAATTTTTGTTTTCCCCGCCTACAAGTTTTTTCCGACTTCGATGCAGTATGTTGTCATATGTGAAGAAGTATGTTACATTTGCGTTTGCAGTATGATGATTATGCAATATGCTGGTTGGTTGTTTTACTCTTGTTTTGTTCCAGGGTGTGACTTAAGTTTGTTCTAGAGTTATGGCTAGTTGGTTCCTGGACTTTTCCAACTTACTAATTAACTGGCACCCCTGTCGTAGTATTTTGATTTTTGCTGCTGTATGTTTGCGTGTAACTCTATGATTGTTGGTTGGTTTGGTTTCTTGCCTTCAAGGGTGTGATTTAGGTTTTTTTCTGGAGTTCCGGCTAGATTGTTTCTTTAGTTCTCCAGCTTTCACAGTCTACAGAAACACTTCATACTATTTAAGTTTTGCTGTAAATTGTTTATTATTGTTGGTATGCTGATCGGTTGTTTAGGTTTGAGTATTGCTAAGGTGTGACTTCTGGAGTTTATTCTGCAGTTAGGCTAGTAATTTTCTTGCTCATCATCCATTTAGTATACCACTGCTTTGCCGTAAATTAGCTTGTTATTCGTTTATATTAAGCCTCTTATTGACTTGTGCCAGTTTGTCTTGCATTAGCTTCTCTCCTCCTTCCTATGGTGTGACTTGCGTTTGTTTGGTTGAGTTTGTTGCTGTGGTCTGCTAGCATAGTTCTTCCCGAGCTCCCCGTTCGTTGCTTAATCGTATCCCGCTCGTTCCTTCCCGTCTTTCCGTTTCGTGCGCGCTACTCGCTCAACACCTCCGTTCTGACCGTCCGTTTTCCCGCCGCGTCTTGAGCCCGTCGCCCAACATATCTGCGCCGTCCGTTTTGTTTCCCGTTCCGTCATGCGTCGCTTGCTCAGCATTTCTGTCGCGTCAGTTGCGTTGCCCGTCTCCTGCCCGCGTTTACGCCCGTTCCGTTCCGTTTCCTGTTCCGTTGTGCGCCATTCGCCCGTCTCTCCCGCCCCGTCCATTTAGTTTTCCGTTTCGTCGTGCTTCGTAAGCCCGGCCCTCTTTTGACGGTTGCCTGTCTTTCTGTTTAGTCTCAACTTGCTTAATAGCACGTTAGACACTCTCTCATTTTTGTTACTTACTTTTGCCGATTAAATCATTACTTGGTTACTTCTTTCCTGCTCTTCGGCGTCTTGATTACCAAGTCGTTGTCATTTGGTTTCTGTATAACCCACACTCCACGTGTTCGTTTGGAGGATACTTTCATTGCATTGAGAAATTAGCCATTTCAAGATCATGGCTGAACAGCAAGAGAAATTGAAAAAGCTCTTTATTGCAAGATTTAATCTGGAATCAGAGTTACGAAACATCCATAAAGACATCACAGATGCCATAGAATGTCAAGACAGGAAGGTTAAAGTTGAACACTTGGTTTCTTAGTTGAAGGACAGTTTCAGTAAACTGGTACAAAAGAATGAAGAACTATATGACTTGGCCAGCAAAACGGAGAACCCAGATTCAATTAACCCTGTCCTTGAGCAATTGTTGGATGATGTAACTAAAAACAATGATAAATTCTTGCTTGCGGCTAGAAGATATGTTGACTCAGTTGCTAATCGGGACACCGTATCGAGGGCGTTAATCCTCAAGGGCAGTCTAAGTTAGATTCACGCCCAACAGCATCATCGATGTCTAGCCAACGTAAACATGATTTTATTATGGCAAAACTAAAACGCGAGGAGCTTGAAAAACAAGAACAAACTGCCTTGCGCCTTGCTAAGCAAAAACACGAAATTACCATGAGAAAAAAGGAGCTTGAAGTACAAATGGAGCAGATGGCACTTCAAGAATTAGAGGAAGACCACCGCCACCGTGTTGCCGCAGCTAAATTAGATGAGGCCAAATTAAAGGATAATCGTTCAATGTTTAGTCACCACTCAAGTGAACTGAAATTGCCTAAGAATAGGGGATCAGGTAGAAGTCAGAGACTTGTTCAGGATTGGGTAATTTTGTTTCCACCAGGTAATTCATTGTTTGTTGCAGGGGAGTTAAATTTTTCTCTTCCTGGTTCAGCAACCGCTGTTCAAGATATTGCCCCTAGTAATCCTTCAGAAAACACATGTAATGTTGCCGGTAACTTAAATCACCTTGGCATGTTTTCTCAGTACACACGGCCAGGAGCTGAAATTTCTGTTGCACAGCAAGAAGCGTTGTATCGAGAAAACCTCCAGACTCAACTGCAGCAATCACTCAGTGATCAAAGGGTCGAGCAGGCACATAGTTCTTCAGGAAGTGGTAGGGCGAACCCAGCGAACCAAGTATCAGTCCACGTACAAAATGCCGCACACTCACCACTTCAGCCAACTATGCAACCTCCCCGGCCACCGACATCCCTTATTGCACCAGCGAATTCCATTTTTGAACGTGATTTTTCAGCAAACCTGCAGGTAAATCAGTTCTTGGGTCCAAAGGCACCAGTACCAGTGTGCCTAGTCAAATACATCTGAACATCCCTCATGTCCCACAACAACAAAATCCGCCGCAAAGTAACACTCCAAACGCAACACAACTCCCTAATGCCTACCTCCCGCATAACTTCTCTGCATTTCTGAACCCACACGTGGTACAGCCGTCCGTAATCTCGTCGCTTCATCTAGTTAACTCCCAAGTTCCCGTAATCCCATCAAGTATAGCACCGCAATTGCATACCTTAATTAACTAACAGCAGAACCCTGTTCGTTTCTCTCCAGTCTGCCCGTCACTGAGTCCCACCGCACCTAAACTTCCCCTTAACCGTAACTCTGACCTAAACTTGTGGCGTTTCCCTCAGAATAACCCCACAAAAGTAAATCAAGTGACAAGTAATGCAGCCGTTCACAACTTCTTTCAACCGACAGTACCTCCAAGCAATGCTAACTACGCCATCAGCCATGCCATCTCACAAACGATGGAACCACAAAATGTTCATAGCAACCACGCAGCAACCTGTAGCAACTAAGTAAACCCACTCAGTGCGGCAACTAACATCGTTCCATCTTTTTTCACGCCCACGCCAATTATTCCTCCGATGTACGGTCATACAGCACCTGCACCGTTGTGTTTTGGGTGGCCCACGGCATCCCACGCCTCCGGCGCAGGCAGCCAAATTTGCAAACCTTATTAAATCGTTCGCTGACGCCATAACGAGCAAGAGGAATGATGCGCTACCTGAATGGAGATTGTCCCAATACAGTGGTGATTCGCTACAGTGGCACGAAAGGCATGGTCAGTTCAAAAGTGCAATTGACTCTCAGTCCCTAACTGACGTTGAAAAAATGACATACGCTAAGAACCTCGTGACAAGTAAAGCTAAAAGAGCTATAGGTGAGTTCGCCTACTGTGACGCAATGTACAAAGACGCACTGAACACCGTAGAACGTTAATTTGGCCAATCACAGGCGGTCGTAAGTGCACATTCGGATAAACTCAACAGCTTTCCACCATTGAAGATGCACCATAGCGATAACATCATTAACTATTCGGGGTGAATTTCCAGTCTTGTCGGAGATTTAAAACGCTGTCATATGATTCGGATTTAAATAGTGCTGCGCTTCTCAACACTGCCGTAGAGAAGCTAAAACGAATATGAAAGAGTCATGGTCACTCTTCACCGTCAAAAAACTTTGGGTAAAACCTACTATTCTGTAATTTAATGACTGGTTAAAGAAGAAGGCCAAAGCGCACGAGTTAATGAAGAATACGGCAACTAAAGCAAAGACTGAGGATACCAACAACACAGCCTTGAGAACAAAACCTGCTTCGAAAGCATTTGCTGAAAATACGCAACACAAGAGTAATCTTAGGCTGCAACAGAGGTATCCTCTCCGTCAACGTCAATCTGTAGTTGCATTGCATACAAAGGCAGCTACCGGCTATGGGAATGCCTTGTTTTTAAAGAAAAAAACCCACGCATAGAACCAAGGTCGTGGCTGAAGCAAAGCTCTGTTCCTCTTGTTTGCGTGATAAACATATGTTCAGGCAGTGCAAAATTTCCCGTAAATGTAGAAAAGATGGTTGCAACAGCTCCCATAATACCATAATTACGGAGCTGAAAGGTTTTTCCAGCTAAACCCTCAACAAACAACAACATCAATACTTCGAAGTCGAACGCAGATACTAGTAGGCCATCTACTGGTCAACAACAACTAAGCAAAACAACCACTTCGTCTTCCGTGACGGATGTCAAAGGCCTCCTTCAGGTCACGGAACTGAATTTGACTAATTTTTCCGGTACCAATACTACGGCGCTTGTTTTATGAGATACCGCTTGCAGTAACTTTTGGGTGTCCAATAGTCTCGCAGATAGGCGGGGTTTGCAGGGTACTGCATTAAAACTGACTGTCAAGGGTATATTTTTTTTGATTGACTGTGACACCTCACAAAGATCAAGACTTCGAAGCATTCACTGTACGTCCCTTTGTAAGGAGAACATTAAGTGTAGGTTCCGACATCATTCACGTTAAGTCCATGCAAGAAACTTACCCACATCTGGCCGTCCTTTATCCTGTGAGATATAGCTATGGAAACATTGAGATGATACTTGGACACGCTGTCTACCACGCCATCCGCCCGTTAGAGCACTTTGCAGCCAACGAAAAGTGCGCACCGTTCGCTGTTTGCTGGCCTATAGGTTGGGCTTTAAGGGTCCCACTTCCGTCAAATTCAAAATTAGTCTCAACTTGTTTCTAAGCCAATGTCGATCAGGATTATGAACTGGCTTGTCAAGTAAGGTCCTGGTATGACATGGAATTGTACGGTGCGTACAAGCAGGTTGACCCACGATCCGCAGCCAATGCTCGCGCGCAGGAAATATTTGAAACAACAACTTTTCGTAACGGCCTAAGATACGATGTCGGCATGTTTTGGGCTGATGACAACATCCAGCTCCCGAATGACTACTTTTCATCACTGGTACAACTCAAGTCTCTTGAAAAATGGTTCTCGAGAGATACAACATTGAAAGAAAAATAGGCAAAGACTATCAGTGAAGACTTGGAAAAATGTTACCTGATTCAAATCCCTGATGCTCACGTGGCCGAACACTGGACGATTAAAGTGTGGTACCTACCACATCATCCCGTAATCAACCCGAACAAACCGGGGAAAGTGCAAAGGGTACTAAATGGTGCAGCAAAGTTCCACGGTACTTCTTTGAACGAATTTGTGCTCACTGGCCCCGACCTGCTCCAAAACCTAATCCATGTGCTACTGAGGTTCTGTCAACATCAATTGGCCTTTTGCGCAGATATCGAGCGCATGTTCCTTCAAGTGGGTGTCCCTGACTGGGACCAGCCATCACTGCATTTTTTGTGGCGGAGGACCCCACTACAAATCTTGTAGTGTATCAAACACGTGCCATATATATATGGCTATAGACTCGCCAACATGCGCTAACTATGCATTGCAACGCACGGCCCGAGACAATGTTAGCCAGTACCCGGAAGCAACCAAAGCCGTCCTAGAAAACTTCTACATGGACGATTACTTGGATTCGCAGGAGTCAATTGAGAGGGCTCTCAAAAGATCGAAGGAGTTGGTCCATCTTCTCCATCTAGGTGGGTTCAAGCTTACTAAATTTGTAGGCAATGTACCAAAGCTGGTTGATCGAATTGCTGAGTCCACCGAACCAAAAGTAGGTGCCTCATCTAGGGAGGATTTTTCGCATGTGCTTGGGTTGAAGTGGGATCACAACAATGACACTTTAGTTGTGAGTCGGGTACTTCCAGTACAATAACTATGTCTTTAACACAACGCTTGGTATGGAGCCTGGTGTCTAAGGTATTTGATCCCAGCGGCCTAGTGGCACCATTTACTGTTGGTGTCCAATTGTTACTAAAGGACTTCTGGAGTGTCAGTGGGCAGCACTGGTATTCAGAATTACAAATAGAAACTGTTGAAAGGTTTGATTGGAGTGTAAAAATAACCAAGCTTGCCGAAATCACCATACCAAGGCGGTACTTTTCCGGAAACATTGAACAGTTGGAACTACACATGTTAAGCGATAGTTCTCAAGATGTCTTCAGCGCTGTTGTAATTCTCCGTGCTCAAGTAAACACTTCTATTAGACCCAAAACAGATTTTGCAATTGTCCTGGGTAAAGCTCGCGTAGCACCTATGAAGGTGATGACAGTCCCAAAGTTAGAGCTGCAAGCTGCTCTACAGGCGGCTCGGTTGAAACGAGATATCTGTCGAGCCCTTACAGTGCATGTTGACAAAGTCTTTATGTGTACCGACAGCACTACTGTCCCGCAGTGGCTTAACTCTACGAGCAAGCACCCAATATTTATTGCAACTCGTATATGTGAGATACTGGAAGACAATAGCGACGACGAATGGCACCACGTTGCCTCATGCGGTAATAATGCAGACGCCGGTACTCGTGGTATGTCCGCTGAGGTTCTGCAATCAGGTAGCTGGCTGTTGGTCCAGAGTTCTTAAGAGCGAAGCAATTCCCTTTCGAACCAAGCAATGAAGAACATAAAACATCAAACTGGGTTTAGTAACTAAGGAAATTGATAAAACCAATATATCATCGGCCGCATCCGTAACCAAGTCAACTAAAAAACCGTTCCCGCAACTAATTCTCTTTTATAAGTACAGTTCTTATCAGAAAATGCTGCGGATAACAGCGTACGCACTCCGGCTGTTACCTTCTCACAAATATTACCGTAATGCCGATGGTAGCATCGTATACCCCATGTTTGACGAAGCCGAGCGTCATCTTCATTATGTTGTCCAATGCGAGTCATCCAATGCAGAGAGAAAATATCTCCTCGAAAGCAAACCCGTTAAACGGAGTAGCCGTATTGCTCAATTTTTTCCCTTTAATGAGCCAGATTGTCTAATCCGACCGGCCGGCCGCATCAAACGGTTGGTCGAAGTTGACTTTGATGTAAAACATCCCATCGTTCTCGACGCACGCCATGCATTTGTAAAGTTGTTCTTTAGGCACACCCACGCTAAAACATCATTATCAAGGTATTGACTACCTGCGGGCTAAAGTAGAAAGAACGGTATACCATCTTCAAATTACAATCCACACTCTGTTCACTAAAATCCAACTGCGTCACGTGCAGAATGTTCAGCGCCACTACTATTCAACCCATTATGGCTGACCTTCCAGTGGAAAGACGCGTAAATCAGTCTCCTCCCTTCACAAACAACGGCGTCGACTACTTTGGCCCGTTTTACTTTACTGTGCGTAGGACTACCGAGAAGAGCTGGGGTTTCCTTTTCAATTGTCTAACTACTCGTGTCGTTCAAGCTGAAGTTTTTCCGTCCATTGACGCCAGTTCGTGTGTAATGGGAGTGGAGCGGTTCATCTCCCGTCGGGGTACACCTGCCATTATTTGGTGAGATAATGGCACTAACTTTCTTTGTTAGCGCGGAAAAAGAACTACGCGAGAATATCGAAAAGTGGATCACCATCAACATCGCCGTTGAACTTGCCCACAAAGGGATTAAATGAAGGTGCAATCCACCCAGTGCGCCACACCAAGGTGGCATCTGGAAGACGATGGTGTGTAGTTTTAAGCGAATACTTTACATCATCCTCGGTACTTATCGCCTCACTGACGAAGTTTTGAACACTACCTTTTGTCTCGTTGAACACGCACTTATCTCTGGCTCGTTAACGCCCGTAAACGCCGACCCATCCAAACTAGGCGCAATAACACATAATCATTTCCTACTCGGTAAACAAACAACAACAGTTCCGTCGATTGTGACGTCGTTGACGTGTTCAATCATCGTAAACGGTACGCCCGCGCACAGTCGTATGTTAAAACTATTTGGGCACGTTAGATTAAAGAGTACGTACCGGCGCTGAACCAAAGTTTCAAATGGCGGACGCCTGACGAGCAACACTTTAAGACCGTCGACTTGGTCTGGTTAGTTGAAGAGACCAACCAAGGGAATATTACCCTACTACTGGGATCACTGAACTTCGTCACGGCTCCGACAGCGTCGCACGTTCCGCTGTCTTGGGCAAGTCCACCGGATCGCTCGTCCGTCCGCTTGTAAAGTTAGTACCCAATCTCCCAACATCTTCTTCTGGGCCGGATGATGATAGTAACTAAATAGATGTAAGCGAGAAATGTATCAAAATGCGTCATTTTTCTAAGCCAATCAGATTCGAGTATTTAAATTAATTATAGAATTGCATCCAATTTACGTATAATGTTCGGAAAAAGTTCGTACAACCTAATTTTAAAAGAATATAACCACGATATGTACGGATTAAGGTGATTTTTGGGCGTAATATTTTTAGGTACTTTAGACGATTGTTGATTGATTATGAGCCGATTGTGACTTCAATAACATCAGAAAAAATCAGTAATTTAGCATCAAAAAAACCTTGCCTTCTAAACTCTCACTTGTTGCTATCATCGTTTATGCTGAAACGTCACTTATTGTTAACGCTACTTTATCTCGTTATTATTGCTTCATGATCAAAAAAGACTGAATTGAGCATCCGAAAGAATGTTGTCACCTTTATCATATGTACATATTAAGTGTAATGGGGAAAGTCGTCATACAACTAAACATTTTTGGTTTGATAAATACTTTTAATTGAAATTTGATAATTACTGTTGGCTGAAAAGTGCTTCTGATAATAACTGTTTACTGAAAATTGGCGTATTAATGTATATTGAAGCAAAATGAACAAAGCAAGCAAAAAAACTGTCAAATGTTCGAATATTCATTCTGCGCTTTTTTAAGCAACCAGGTGGTACAGGAGAATGAACGGCAGTCATTCCTTTTACTTTAAGAAGTCAATACTTTAAGAAAATGAATATAGTACTAAGAGCTTTAGAAAAAGAAGATTACGATCTGTATATCAGAACAATTAGCAACTCAATTTTTATAGGCCTGGCCAACCTAACGTGTGAAAAACCTGTGAAATCCTCCCGAAAACCAAGTGAAATGAGCAAAAATGTACCGTGAATCAATTTTGAAAAATTCATTTTTGTAGCGTACTCTGTGAAGAAGGAAACAGTTTAATGGCAGTATGTATGTCTGATTTTGTATACTTTTCAATCAATCGTTGTTTATTTAAAAGTTTTTGGTTCTCTGCCGGGTAAGATTTCAATTTTCAATTATTCTTTAAAGCAAGCTCTTTATTGTTTTTATCTATCAAATAGGGTCATAAAGATGCAAAAGATTGTTCTCTCGCCCGTATTATTAGTCCCCTGTGATTCCTCCGTTTGAACAAGGATTGAAAAAGAATTGTGCAAATATGACACTCTTTTTTCACGCATGTATTGACCGCTTTGTATTCAAGACAAACTGCAAAGTGAAAAAAGGATGCATTGAACGAAAAGCTTTCATGCACTGGGCAAATTTTAACAGTAAATTGAGATGGCTGGTAAAGCAAGCTCTAATGTTCATCTCAAACCACAAAAAAGATTTACTCATTGATTAAATCACAGATTTTAATTGCTGATAAGGAAATTTATGACAACGTCACACATTTTGTTTAAAATTTCAATTGTCATCAGCCGATACATTCCTATTTTCCGCTGAGAGAATTAAAAGTAGTAGCATTTAAAAGTTTTTCACCAAAATGATGCTGCTATTGAAAAGAAATTTTCATAACCAGGGTTGGCCCATCTTAGATATTTAAGACCATATATGGTTCCATCTACAAAGGGCAAATTTTTCTGGATGATCTGTACCCAAAAATACCGCCGTACTTAAGATACCATATCAGTAAGATAGTGACTGATAACAGTGTTTTCCATATCAATTATAGTAACTGAATGGTATCTATGATGAAAATAATTGGAAAGGTATGGTATCTATAAGGAAGACTCCAATGACAGAAGTATGACTTCTATGAGTGCCAATATTGGCAAAAAAATTGTATCTAAGATGAACATTGAAGATAATTATTGGTATACCTACCAGATTATTATTAATGTCAAGTCTTTCCATGGCCTGTGATATAAACGATAAACAGAAAAAAATAGGTTGATGGTAGTATTCAAACCTTAAAAACGAAATCTTATAAACAAGAACTCAATAAAAATATGAGCGGCTCGTAAAAAGAGGTATGGCCATGAGGCTTTATTGGAAATTTATGTGACTCAAACTGCAATTCTATCAGACAAAATAGGAAAAGTCTTTTCACAAAGTATCAGTAAAGAAACTTCATATCTTTGTTTAATATTGCCATTCACAATTAATCCTGTAAAAATAAAATAGGATCCGCATAGTTTTTCAATGTTCTTCGTTATCACCGTAGATTTTTTTAATCACCGCAGCCAGATTTATTTTTGAGACTCCTAGTAATATTTGCTATAAAAACACGTCATTTGTAGTCATAATCCTGTTTTCCAATGGGTTCGAAAATAGTACGCGTATTGCTCCCGCCATTTGTTCTCTGGGAGCAAAATTGCTGATTAATTTTTTTTAAGTTTTTCACCTTTCGTTCATCTTATATGTATAGAGCTGTTGATTAGATCAACTTCTGTTTTCATCGTTTGCCTTCGCTTTCCTAGTAGCCAAGAAATCAGTCTTGGGAAAGATTTTACGTTTTTAAATAATCATCATTTTATGAATTAAGTTTCAAAATACGGGAAGACATCCGGGAACAATTTTGAAAATATAAAATCGACTGAATATAAAATCGACTGAATGGGAGAATTTTATTCTAGCCCCGCTTTATTGTTCAGAGAGTTTTAACTGCTTAGGTAAAATCAGTTTGAAGGTCTCTACTTTTAGAAAATCACTATAAAGGGAAATTTTAGGATTTTTGCTTTTCACATATAATCGATTAAGACATCTAGCGATTTTTTCAACGGTATCTCAGTTGAAAAAGTATATCTTATTGTTTTATCAATGTATCTATCTGTGACAAAATTACAAAATTTGCGTTTCTGTGAAAAATGAGACAAAACTTTAGCAAAATTTCAGCAACTTCAGTGAATTTTTATCCTGTTTCTCGACCATTTTTAGCTAATTTATTATCCGATGTTCAGTTTATATTTGAGAAGCAGGAAGAAGATTTTGTGAGATCTGCCTGTTTTCGGCTAAATGTTAAAGGAAATTTAGAATATAATTCATAACGAAGCTAAGAGAGTAAGAAAAAATTTATGTTTTAGGGACAGAATGTACTTAGCTCGCAGTGGAAGTTGACAAAACGACGACTAATAGTTTTTGATTCTGCTTTGCTTCTGAATGGTTTACAAAAAAGTTGCGACAATTTTTTAATCAGATTTTATGACGCTTTTGAAGCTCCTTTTCTCATATTTGTGTCAATCATTAAAACATTAACCAATATCAATTGTTTATAGCAACGTCATGAACTCAGCCCGCTTCAAATTTAAAATTAAATAGGTTTAAATTGAGTTCAGTCTTTTATTTAAAAAGATTTTCCATAAATTTTAATGAATTTGAGGCCTATAGCAAAAAAGTTTGTGGCGTGATCTTAATCAAACACAGCCGGAAGAAAAGTGCAGTGAAAAGCAATTATTTTGAGTGCACAATGCTTTTTCTGTAGTACGAGATAAAAACGTTTTTGTTGACCTGGAGAGTGTTGATATTTTGAAATTGAAAACAATTATATTGAGAAAAAAATTGGGTGTTAGTTAGTTCTAGTTGTCCTATTCCCACTACTTATTGATGATTTGCCTGATCATTATCCATTGATGACGAAAGTTTTTATTGTAAGGCAGCAGTTTATTGTGTTTTCAGTTGTTTCATTGACACTCACGAAACTTACCAGCTTAGAAGCAGTGTTGCTTTTTGAAAAAAGAACTTTATAGTTTTTAAATGTTGTGCTGATGTGTTATCTCAGTTTCGCTGATATCATTATTCTTAATGATATATCTTTTTCAACTATTTTGGATTTCAATGGTGCTTAATTTTATGTGCTTTTGATTTTATTAAGTTGATTTTTTCAGGACACAAGCTTCACAAACAAATTTCAAAAACTTCACTCATGAAGAAAAATTTCTCTATGTCGGTAACAAAAAGAACAAAGCAAGACAAGACCTGACGTACCATTCAAAAAGTTTCCATTGACTAAACAAAAAACGAGACCTAGAACGGACTATTGGGAATTCAGTGATTTTGGAAAACACATTTTTAAAAAAACAGACCAAAAAAAATTAAAATAAAAACAGAAAATCAAAGTAAAAATGCCGCATGTGAACAAAAAAAAACCATTAGCAAGAAATGAAAGTTTGGTTCAAACAAAAAACTAGGTCTAGAATGAATTATGTAGGGATAGGATCCAAAAAATTGTCAAAACAGTAAAAAAATCATAGTGAAATAGCCGCATGTGAAAAAAACTACTACCGAGAACGCAAATTTTTGTTGAAACACCGTTTTCTTACTTTACTTTAAGTTTAGAGAAAAAAAATTCACACCGCAAAACTACGCCGCCCCACTTCCTGTTTCGACGTGACCAAAAATCACTACTCCAATTTGACTTCAAAAATCATGAAAAGGTGTGAACAGATCGTAAAAAAAAGACAGCGCCCAAATACAATTCAAATTCTTTGAAGCGTAAAAAGATAGGTATTTAATGCTTTATCAGTTTGGTCACGTTGTAAAACATGTGTTAAATTTGAAGAAATTGGTTGAGCGCTTTGTTTTTATAAGCTCAAATTTTTGATTACTGCTCCGTATTGTCACAAACTGGTCCCATTCGAGATTTTGTTTGCTTCATATATTTATTTTCAAATAAAGTATTCAAAAGTTACTTGTTTTTTAGTCGGTAAAACACAATCCGGTTCCACAAACCCAATCAAATTTGCTTTTCTGCCCTGATTTCAAGTACTCACTTTTTGTTGTTTTTTTATTTTTTAACAGCATTTGGTGTGTGTTTCTTATAGCTGTTAGTTTACTTTGGTTCTTTTCTTGTAGATTGATTATTTGGTTCAAAGGAAGTTTGAAGGTATTTTTCATAAGACCTTTTTTCACATTTGTGTAACATTTTTTGTTTTTTAATAACAAAGCACATCAGTAGTAATGAAATCAGCCAGTTTGGTGGAATTATGTTTTCTTTGTTTTTTCTCTATGTGTTTTCGTGTTATTTTCTGTCTATTTTTCTCAAAATTTTAAACTAGATTGATTCATTTTACCTTTTTTGCCAATTTTGAGTGCAACTAACAAAGTTAATTTAGATTTTTTTCTTAACGCTATTTTATTCCTTTGTTCTACAAACAAAACATTTAAAGAGACGTTGATAGAACTGAATTTAAAAAAGTGATATATTTCCCCCTCATTGGTAGTATAAGTAACGTAATTGCAAATAGTATTGCAAAAATTTGTTCAAGTGTTCCCCATTTTAGACGACATCATATGGCTGAATAAACTTAAAATGGCAGTTCCCACTAAATACAGGTGACGTGAACCCGCTGTTTCCATTATTGTGCTTTTTGGTTTTCAAATATCTAGTCAAAAGTTAGAAACTTTGAAGATGTATTAAAATTATTTCAAAAGTTCTAGAGCTTATTTTTTAAAGGTTTTTTTAACCGAAATGTTCTTTCTGAGAAGAATGAAGAGTTTTATAAAGTTAACTCGGAATCCCAATGCATCAGTTTGACTTTAGAATTGTTGCTGATTTTTAATTATCCAATGAGTTACAGAAAAAAGAGCCACGGAGGATAATCAAACTTTTCAGTATTGCAAAAGTCTGGAACTTAATCAGTTTGTTTTAAATAAAAATGTGTTGGAGAGAAATGCTTCGATATTATTGAACAAAATATCAGAGCAACTAACAATCTTTTCTAATTGAAGGTTACTCACGCTTTTTTGTTCCTCGGAAAACTCAAATACTTTTCCTTGTTTTTTTAGACGTAAGCTATATAACATAGCTTTTTTCCTAGCAGCTTGGAAAAAATTGTTTGATATACTGATGTGATATATCTTATGCTTTCAAATACGAATATGGGAACAGTCTCTGCCAGGCACAGAACAAAAGAATGTTATTGTTTCACCTTATTTTTGTCTTAGTAAAATTATTCGACCCAGGTTGCAAAAACCAACCTTCAAAGAAAAAAAAAGAGTTTTTTTTTCTGTTCATCAATAACGTCAGTTTTTATTGCTATCTTAAATTGTTACAGAAAGTAACAGTACATCCTCTATTTTTATTTAACGGAGGTGAAAATTGTTAATTTTTTGGCCCCATGTGTGTTTATATTGTGCCTCAAACCAAAAAACTAGACTTTTATGTGAAATGATGGCAAGTCTCCAGCAAAACATTTCAAATCAGCTGGTAAAATGTTCTGATGAAAATCATTGTACTTGTGGTATTATTGCATAGAAGAGGACAACTAAAGGCAGTAACAATTGTTTCAAAAAAGGATTTGAATGGTTATTGGATTGCAAGTTTATTTAGAAGATAAAATTAAAATATAATTGGACTAAAATATAATTGAGGTATACTTAGTAGTTTCAATAATTTTACATTTTCACCATCTTTGGCACTAACTTGAACGCTGTTTCTTTTTTCCTTCTGATGTTACTAGAACTTCGGCTGTCTGTTTTTCGTCTCACTGTAATTGTTTGTGTTCTTCAAACACTTTATGATCATCATCATTATTATTATTATCGAGGAGCTAATAGAAATATGCTTTGGCAAAATACTGGGCAATTGAAAGATTTCAATCATGTAGTTTTGCATTGTTAATACCAACATACGTGGTCTAAGTTAAGTGTAGTGCTTCATACTTTAGACTGATCCTTCCCCTTTCACATCGGTTTCATCAGTTCTCTTTTCCTGACTTTTTTCAATTTCAGGCTTCAAATTCATCTTCTTTCTCTCAACTGAAGCAAAACACAGGAGAAAACTGGCGAAAACTGCGAAAATGCCTGCTATGTAGAAAGGCACGCTT
Organism: Convolutriloba macropyga; assembly: GCF_964194025.1. Lineage (NCBI taxonomy): Eukaryota > Metazoa > Xenacoelomorpha > Acoela > Convolutidae > Convolutriloba > Convolutriloba macropyga. The sequence goes on from NC_134476.1 coordinate 38,495,100, forward strand.
AGTTCGCCCGTAATATCAAACAAAACTCCTGCTGAAATAGGACCCAAAATTATAAATAAAGATTTAAACAGGAAAGCGAAACCCAATCCTTGAGAAGTATTTTTTGGCCCCATTAATTCGAAACACACGGGTGCAAGCATAACTATATTAGCCCCGTTTGTCAAACCCAAAATTATACATACAATTGCGATCGCGACTTTGCTATGTAAATTTGGGGCTATGATGTAGGTGACGCCGAAAATAAACATCGCGCACTGTTGTACTCGTAATCGCGAAATTTTTGGGTGATCGGAAACTATTCCAGTTGCAAAGCGTCCAAAAGCCGCAGAAATTGATACGATCACGATCATGGTGCTTTTGTCGTGGTTTTTGGTGGCTATGAAGTAAAACTGAATCACAAAAGCGAACATAATACTGAAACCGTAATCGCACAAAGCCACAGCAATCACCCATAAAATGTAATTTTTATCGAGCAGTTTCTTATTACAAAATGAACTTTTTGAACCGTTGTTGTTCATTTTCCTCATATTTTGATCACGCATTTTTGAATTTTGACCACAGCTTTTAGGAACTCGATAAACGAAAGCGCACAAAATAACCATAACGGCAGGTAAAGAGCTGAGAATTCGTAATGTTTTCATGAATCCGAACTGGGGCACGAATAGGTCGAGGTAAAGAGGCATCATAGTGGTGAAGAGAAATGAGCCGAGAACGCTCACGAGAGCATTGGCGAGTCCGAGTCGTCTGTTAAAGTATTTCGTTATAAGTACAAGTGAAGGTGAAAAGGTCAAAGAGAGTCCGAAGCCTAAAAGAGCAAATAAATCCAGTCTGTACCCAACAACTGACGAAAACCGTAATCAATTTTTTGAAACAGTGGTCATAGTCTTTGCAACAGAATAGACTTTTTTTCAACATTAAAATCTTGGCAGCTGCCCGAGAAAAGCCGAGATTTTTTGTTAAAGTTGAAAACGACTATATATCTTGAACTTGAAAAAGTGAACTTTATATAAGCACAAGGCCTTTGATATTAAATAGATATATCCAATGTTTTGACTTCTGGGTTTTAATTTCCTTTAAATATAAAAAATTACCAGTAGAGAATTGTAGAATTGTCATTTTGGTATAATTGATTGCCAAGAAAGGGAAAAGATGTACCTAGCATGACACCCCAAGTGATGAGAAAGTGGTAGAAGTTTTGAGCAAAGCTGCTCAGCATGACAGCTGTGAATGAGACGAGTGAGCCCACAGTGCACGTGACTCTAATGCCCACTCTGTCTGTGAGGAAAGAGGCGAAAGGGGACAGGGCGAATAGCAAACCCATCAGACAACTGCAGATAGCTCCCGCTCTAAAAAATTCTACAGTTTATCCCCGTCATCGTTAAGTACTATGTAAGAATTAATTCATGTGTTTGTTGGGTACAAAAATTTTATGTGTGTGTGTGGAACTTAAACTTTACGCGAGTTCACGTATTACTTGACACAGCCAGCAACCCGTGACATTGCCAAGACACCCCTGTCTACAACACGACTCTGGGAAAGAGCAACAACTGACCCTACAGTAAGATGGATCATTGGAATTGAAAAACTACATGGATGAAAACCGGAAAAAGTCAATGTTGCATCCGAACCCAATTACAAGGAGCGATTTTCTATCCAAATTCAAATTCTGAAAAAGAAACAAAGCTCCGCAATTCATAGTTGAAACATGCTGGGGTAACACGATGCCAAAAGATAACCGGAAATGGTATTCTATGCGATGACAAACTTCAGACATTCTGTGATCAAAAGATAAATCTCTTCTTTATCTGAGTGTCGAAAGATGAAGTCGACGTTTACGAAAATTGAAACAGTTATTACATGCAAAAGGATGAATTGACAACACAAAGATTGTTAAATGCCATTTTTAATCAATACCTACTTTTATTAAGAAGCAACATATAGGAAAAGTAGTATATCAACTTCATGAGCCTCAGGGAACTAGGGGCAAAACTGTCAATTTGTACATGAAGAATCTCTCAATTCTAATGTGTTCGTGAAAAACATGCTAGCGACAGAAATTTCAGGAAAATAGCTTAACGACACAACAGTTTTTCAAATAGTTATGGACACAACGAATAACATACAGATGGGGTTGCAAAAACTGCAAGGACCAGACGCCACAATTTGGTCTAATAAGCTCACCATTTCAAATACTGCCGTGCTTTCAACTTCTTAATTGAACCGTTGATCAACGTATACCAATCCACAGAAAAAAAGTATTGCATCAAAGGTCCGAGTAAACCATGCAGAAATGTCGTCGTAAGAAATGGGTCGGCTATAAATGTCTAAATTGTCTGCCATCAGCTAAATATTCGAAGAATGCGAAAATTTGAAATCAATTGTCGGCAATCACAAAGTCAAATGCAAAAACGTTCCCATCGTTTTTCCCTAATCAGTTCATAGACTTAAGTTCATGAACATTACTGAGGAAGAGGAACACAAAACTGACAACAAAGCTTATCATTTCCAAAACTTCATTGCAGCCTAGTATTCTAAATAAAAAAAATTTGAGGTTAATTGCGTAGCAGTTGTAAGCAACAAAGATGAGAGCAACCCGGACCTACTTTAAAATTTAAATCAGTACTGAATCTTTTAAACTCCATCATGATTTCTCCTCTTCCAAGTTAACTGTTCATGGCATATATTAGATATTTTATTATAATTTGCAGGACAAATAAAACCTTTTTTTGGTTTTTCACAGGCCTAGCACGATTATTTTACGGCCAATTATCTGCATGTTATGTCTTTTAAGCGGATAATTATCTGCGCATTATGACTTTTAAGCGCGTAATTATCTGCGCATGATGCCTTTTAAGTGGGTAATTATATGCGCAGGATGGTTTACTCGGCATCCCTTTTCTGTATATGATAATGTGTGTGGATCATTCTTTCTGTTTATTATGGCTCAGGCAGGCATAGATAGATACATATAAGTCTATTTATACGCTACTCACTGCTATTTATACGCGCTACTCAATGCTAATTCTACGCGCTACTTGCTACTCCTTTTGACGTGGCTTCATGAAAACGCGCTTATGGACTGACAAATGAATTAAGAAATGGATATCCCAAAACATGCAGTTTAATAGAACGGTAAATTGACAGATTCACAGAGTTTAAATGTTTGAATGTTTGAGTTTAAATGAAACTGGTATTGTGCGCTCTTTGATTTCGTTGCTTCAATCTTTCCCCTTCAGCTGATTATCTGAATTGAATTTGCCAATTGCACGTGTGGTTGGTCGACCTCCTCCGCCATTAACCTCCTCCACCACCGACCTCCTCCGCCACCGACCTCCTCGGCCACCGACCTCCTCTGCCACCGACCTCCTCCGCCATCGACCTCCTCCACCACCGACGTCAGCCCACCTTCAGTTGGAGGACGGTCGGCCCAGTCGTCTGTTTGGCCGTTGAAAAAAATGGTTCAAAAAAAGTATAGTTAGCTTGCAAGCGAAGGCATAAATCTGAGAAGAATAGAAAAGCGCCGAACAAAACTTTAATACGATATAACAGAACCAGTTACCTCTGAAAAAACCTCTGAAACGTGTGAGAGATTTTATTTTATGGCAATAACATCAAAAAAAAGATATTATGGAAATAACAGAAAATAACATCGACAATATCATGGAAAGCGAGCTTTCAATAGAAATCTTTTATCCATCAGCCGCCTATTTCACTCTAGGACAGCGCTTCATTAAATTGTCAATATCTCAAGTCAAATTTTCTATGGAATTGGAAAGTACTGTAGAAGGTTAAAAACAACGACGCCATGGGATTGGGTTAGTGAAAGCACTTTACCATTTCGTTACGAAATCATCGAAGGCAGATGGGATCATGGCTGCCATATGACGAAAATCCTGATCGTTTTGTTTAATGACACATGTCTCTATCATGAAAATTATCCCTTTTTATAATCCTGCTACTATTGAAATGTTCTGCAAGACTGTCACTAAGTTAGATAGCGCACTCTGCGACATTTACAGGACAAACCTTTGCGTCTTGTGATTCCAGCTTTCTGTATTTTAGAAGGTTGCACGGCATCAATGAATTGTACATTTTGCCCCAGCATAAAATCTACCGATTTCCAAATGACATCATTGTCACCAACGATCACAAACACATGGGTGAACTGCTTCGGGAGATCAATTAGTGTTACAAGATCGGCACAGTTTTGACCTCCAACGGCATAATATTGAGCCCTATAGTAAGTTTATATAAAAATTTCTGGGTTTTTCTTTGACAAACAGTTAAGAGTACCCATATTCTTGAAGAAACTGGTAGTTTGCAAGATGGATTTCAGCATTACGCAAGTTACAGTCTGCAATAACGAGTAAAGTTGTCTATAACACATAACTCAGATTTCAAAAAGAACAAGAAGCAGAACAAAGCTCCAAATAAAGTCTCCAATGTGGTCGGTGTGTGTGGTGTGTGTGTGTGTGTGTGTGTGGGCGGGTGTATGTCTGTATGTGTTTGTTGAAGTGTGTGTGTGTGTGTGGTATGTGTGTGTTCATGCGTGCGTGTGGAAGCAGGAGGTCTTATGCTCCTGAATGCTAGTCATTTACACTATACAAAGGTTCATTTCGTATCCAGAAAATAAACACTACGATACAATATTCAAAGATCCCCTGATTTCTACGGTGTTTCTATGAGGTTTTCCAATTAGCATAGCTCTGTTGATCACCGTAATCATATTGATCTGTAGAGTTCTCGTTAAAGTTGTTGTCTTGACGAACAGAATTGAAAACAACTGCTTGGCTTTTTGGAATATGAGTAACAACTCCGACCGGCTTTTTGTGGAGAGGATAAGAACTTCTAATCTTTGTGACTAAGATTATGTTGTAAGACAGAAACAACTCAAATCTGAAACTATTACTTTTTTTTGAAAAACTGACGTTTCTCACAATTTAAAAACACTAAAACACATATTTTGAAATGGTTTAATTGCTATAAAGAAAATTGAGAGACATCTTGTTCAATGGCCAAACAGCCGACGGGGCCGCTGTCCTCCAACTGAAGGTTGCTGGAGGTCAGTGGTGGAGGTCTCGGTGGCGGAGGGGGTCGGTGGCGGAGGAGGTCTGCCAAAAACACATGCAGGTGACGTGGCTAATTCAGTTCGGGAAATCAACTGAAGGGGAGCGTACACCCCCCCCCCCCGCCCACATGCTGAATAATTATGACTGGACAAGTGTTAGTTTTTAGAGATATGCATCTAACTCGCTTCAAGATCTATGGCGCTGGTATGCGAGGGATTATCACATGACAAACACCTTGAATTTGTTTATTCCTCACCTGAATTCCCCAAAATTTGTTGTTTTATTCTTGATTTCACAGAGACTCACAAAATTCTAAACAGGTTAGCCGGACAACTACTTGGAAAGAGGAAAAGATTGAGGCAACACTGTTTGTGAAACGCTGTTTCAATTATTTATACGGGACATTCTGAATCGTAAGTTTCATAGCTCACAGACTAAGATCAGCATAAACAACAAAGTACAAAATTACAGACAAGGAGCTGTACATGAGGCATGGAAAACAGAGTAGGGGAAACATAAAACAATTTAGTATATCAAAATCGAAAAATTTAGTTTAATAAATCAAAAAGACTGGATAGTCTTCGGACTCAAATTTACTGATGTTGATCTTTGAGAGTTTGCGATATTGACGGTTTATGATTCTCGTTCATTAAACGCAATTAAAATATTCACTTTTTGAAAAACTTTGCGTCGTTTTGGACACAATTGTTGGGGCATGTGCATGTAGTTTTATTTGATTATCAGATAGATGTTTTTCTCGTTCCTCTATGCAAATGAAAATGCGATTGAACATCTATGCGAAGCTTTGATTGTTCGACGGACTACCTGGTGTTATAGGCGCGTCAGATAGCAACGTTGGATTGTAGCAATTTGGCAAACTAATGAATGAACCAAACTCCGCACCGGGTCCCACAAACGTTAATTTATAGACAGTTTTATCATCTGCAGATGATATCGTTTGAATCTGCGGTAGAACATGTAATTTTCATCGTTAATTGATATCCGGGCGGTCAGATAGCTTGCTGTTGACTTCCCTCAATATCATCAGATACAACTGTATTCCTTTTAGCCCTCATTTTTTGAGGAACATTATATCTTTGAAGAACGTTTTCCAATTAGCTGGATAGTCTTACACGCAGGATACTCAATTTAAGTTTATCACAACAAATAGGCACACTAATTTAGGTCTCCTGATAATGAGGCTATTTAGTCTCGTGATCCAATAAGTAAACCCAGTTCTCAGTAAACAAACTAAACAAAAAACTGCAACAAGTAACAATCAAATTATATAAGAAAACAATTAAAACTGACGGTGAATTGAGATAAATTGACAACGAATTTGAAGATTCCGACTCTGAATTTAAGTTGTTGTTATTGTTTTTGTGTGATTGTTCAAATTGGCGCTTCAAGTTGGATGAATATTTCGTTTCGAACTCGCAGAACTCGCAATTCTTTGGTTCAATGCTCTGTTCATGGGTCCTCGCAGAGTGGCGCACAACGAGGTATTGCTCAAATGACACATAGTCACAGTACGCGCGCTCAAACCGTTTGACCGGGCGTTGAGCCACCACCGCACTCTGATTTTTCGCCCGCCTTTTTCTCGAATTCCCCATCATCTCCCCTTTTTCATCCTCCAGTGGTATAGCTCTTCTCAATGTAATATAACCGTGGAATAAATTGGTGTAGGAGGACATTGAGCACAATGAGGAGCATCAACGACGAATCATCACAAGTGATAATCGACTCATCAAAATCAAATATGATTTTTGTATCTGCCATTTTCAATCAACTAACTTGTATAGTCGCCATAATTCAATCAATCAATCAGCAACAAAGGGGCAAAACCGCTTTCAATCAAATCTGAAGAGCACAACATAAGAAGACCATTGAGTCTACTATTCAGACACTTAATAGTATTCAGAAAAATAAACTGAAATAGACTGATAAATACTGGGATAGACACCCCATGGGCGAAGTCCGAAACTTGGACTACTGCTACTTCTACTACTACACCACCACTAGTACTGACTCGCACTTCGACCTCCACCCTCCTTCTACCTCTGCCTCCGACCTCCGAATAGATTTTGCTAGAATAGATTTTGAGGGTATCGCCATTTTAAAATGCTCATTCATGTGATCGAGTTATTCAAAATTTTCAAAATTTGCTATGTTCAGTATGCGGGTCCAGGAGCATTCAATTTGAATCACAGAACTAGGAGATTACGGTAGGAAATTTTAGACTTATTAGAATCTTGGATTCAGAAGACTCAGGCACACTTGTAACATGATATATCTGGCAAACCAAACAAAGCTGTGACACATTAAAGAGGGTAGAACACGCACAGCAAAATCTTTGCATTTTTTGAAAAAAAAATCTCCACTGTAGGTATGGCCAAAAGACCATTTCATTTGAGTACCACGATTATTGTAAAAAGAACAAAAACAGTGGTTTTGAAAAATGTTCTCAGACAACCAATTGATATAGATCTGTTCCCGATATTGCAATCCTTCTTTCTCAAAAAGAAGGAAAAGTAGATCCACCAAATAATACATATTATAAAAAGCCTGACCATGAATTTTAATGTTTTCTCTGTTGTTAGACACTTTGAAAATACATTTTCGTTCTTTCCTGGGCATTAATATAAATTGTTTTTCGTAGACCAGATTTTTAGTTCAATTTGAGTTAGAACTATCTCAAATCGTAGTAGAGTGCCAGTAAACTTGCGAGAATTAATAAAGGTTGAGTTAGCAATAAAAAGTAAAAAAGAGAATCATGTTCGGACAATAAATTTCAGTTCGCCAATCTCAATTACTGTCAAACGTGATTAATCAGTTAAATTGTTTCGAATCAGTTTCGTTTACTTAAAAAAAAATCAAAAGCCGAATTTTGCATTTTTAGTTGAGACATTTTCGCATAATTAAACTCAAAACTCGAAATTCGAAAACAAAAACCTATATTTGCACAATAGAACTAAAACATGCGGGTAGCTAATTAAATTTAATTCCTACCACTGCGCAACACTGTAATTTTAAAATTGTTAGCAGAGAAATGATCCGTTTTAAGGCGGGATTCCACAGACTTAAGGATACGCCAATTTTCGGAAAATTTTTAACTATAAATTAGTTGTATATACTAATACAAATCGTTTCTTCAATGAAGTTTTTAGTAAGGGTAAACAAGAAGAAGGACTCAAAATGCTGGATGCTTTCAATGCTTAGATAATAAAATGTTTTGTACTAATTATCAACTTGCTATAAGTTTGTTAACCACAAACGCCTCACTATTGAAAAAGCCTCACAAACCTTTTTGCGGTGAAGTTTATGAATGTCATTACGAAGCAAAGAAATGACGAAATGCAACTACAAACTGTCATGTCATTGTTAACCACAGATTGGAAAACCTGCAAAATGTGACGAGCTTGCATGGGGAAGCATGATCAAGATGAGTGAAAAACTTTTGCTTTAGCATCGAGCTTTCTCAATCGTATCGAGGAACGATAAAGTTTTACTGACTTAGAGCTGCTTGGCATTGTGTGGTCTATTGTACGTTCTAAATAATATTCTTTGTCAACCGTCTACTGCTATACCAGCCCGTTGAGCAAGAACACCGAATAAAAAAATCCTTCCATATAAGATTCACTCGATGGTTCGCTAGAATATTCCCAATCAATTGGAACTTTGAATAATAGAAGGGCTCAAAAATTGGACTCATTATCAACTTATCTGGAAATCCGATTCAAAAGGCAGTTCGCATATAAAAAAGACGCAGTTTTTTTTCTATTGCATCAGTTACTAAATTAGAACCTACCCACGAAACCGATCTTTTTGAATAACACATTTCACTTAATAGTTGTTCAAAAATTGATAGCACATATAACATCAAAACTACTAAAATTGCAAATATTATTCTGGTTTGGAGTAAGTAAATTGAAAACAAGACATTTTTATAGTGCAAAATTAAACAGCAATAAAGACATAAGTAAACAAATACGCAATAAATCAGCTTTTGTTCCGCAATTAACAAATGAAAAGAATTTGATTCATAAATATAGATTTAAGCAAAATTGAACCTATCGCTCTCCTGTGCAACCCACCAGTTGAACATTGTCCAATATCAGTACAACGAAACAAACCCTCTGGTTTATGATATAACGATGCGGAATAAGAAAGTGATGCTAACGATCAGCATTTGACACAAACAAAAACAACGGAATTTCAAACCCGACTGGCGAATTAACACCTCCAACCAGTTTTACGATGAACCTTTCAAATTTGCTCTACCGAAAGGCTAACAAATCGAGTTTGAGGTTGGCCTTGACAAACAGCATTTTCTCAACACTGCAATCCAGTTATACGATGAGCATTTCAATACTCAACAACAATTATCCTTCAAACACTCCTGGCCTCACTCACACCCCCACTGGTAACAATTTCAACTACCCGGAACCGGATAGGCACCCCTAGTTGCCTAAATTTGAAGGACCTGTAATCGGAAGGTGATGAGATCGAACACCAATGGTTTCTGATAACAACAAAAACCCGAGTTTCAGATTAGAGTGTAAAATCAAATTTGTCTTATCACTTCTAATCAGTTAAATGATGCCCGTTTTGATCATGCACTAACGGAAGTCTTCAAGCATACACATCTGGCCTCACTCACAAGTAAAGACGCTATCCTGTAAGAAGTGAGATATTGTGCAAAACTGTTCAAGTTAATATCATTTTCGTAGCAAATGGAGAGATTTTCATGTCAAGTCTGGGTGTTCGTTCGTTGATCAGAAAACTGCAATTCTGCACTGCATTAAGTAAGCCTCCCTAGAGACAGTTCATTGCACACAACCGGGAAATTGGGGAACGACAGATATAGCCGCTTGTGCATGTTGCACAATGAATATGGGAATAAATGCAACAAGGAGGCTCGCTAATATGCGTTTGCACATGATGATCCGACCCGAGCTCATCTAAATTTTTTCCTTAATTATCAACTAAATGAAGAGATAACAAAATAGAAGTTTTTGAGTTTTAAAAAATCGTTTTTATAAAATCGAGTTTTAAAAAAAAGGTTACAAAACCTAACTACTAATTGAATAACATAATGTTAGACCTCATTACAGCGCTCACGAGATCCGTAATTAAAAAAAGTAAGAGAAAAAACAAACAGCAAAACATGCAAAAACAAAAATTTTACGGCAAAACTAAATACCTAAATCTAAAAGCACTCAGTAACAACGTCAAAATTTAGTTGGATAAAACCTCAACTACACAAATTGAATTTTACCAAACTATTCAGCAGATTGAAATTTTCCTTGATGAGAATAGGTAACATATCGACAAAAGAAATGAGGTAAGAAATCGATCATCATTTTGTAAACCAAATAATTTCTTAAGTCTTAAAAAAATTAGTTTTTAACAAAATAATTCCTGAGAAATTTATTAAAAACTCCATACGAAACCAATACGGCCTGTCTTTGGTTAGATTAAGCCATAGGAACAGTCTAAAGATGCAGAAAAACGCAAAAAAGTACAAACAATTTGCGAAATCACAGATTTTTGAAGCCAATAAAACCATTATCTAATAACCGAAAATTATGTTTTTATTTTCAATTGTTATTTTTACTAATTCAACTTAAGCTAGACTGAAAAATTTTTTATGTTCATTTGGGCCAAATTTAAAATTCACTTGGATTTGTTATTACGCGAATGTTCTACAAGAAGAGAAAAAAAAAACACAATTACAGCACTCACAAAAGTTTATGAAAACCCGTATTGTCCAAAAAACATAACATCAGTTACGACATTGTATCATTAGAGATGTTTTTTTTGAAATATGAGGAATTGGATCGGACTTCTTAATGATCAGAATAGGTTACAAGTTGACGAAAAGAACATAAACTAAAAAGTTTTAAATTTCATTGAAAAGGTCTCTCATAAAATTTAAGACTATATTCGTTTTAAACTGACTGCTTCGGGTAACATTGTTCAGTCGATTCTCCATAACAAGGTTATGAGACCGTTCAGCCGGTCAGCGAACGGCTACCTAAAAAAAAGACAGCAAAAACTGCAAATTCAAAAAAATTTGAGCGAGAAAAGTGTCGAAGACATTAAAAAATGAACTTTTCAGTAAAAACTTCTCTATTTTCAACTAATTGTTTAACAGCATGGAGATTCTTGACTTCAAAAAATCAACAATTATGAACAAATAGATTAAAAAAAGAATTTTTGAGAAAACCCGTAGTATCAACGCCATTAAACTCAAAAGCTTCTAAGGAAATTCTATGTGTTCGCAAAATTATGCCTCAATGGGAAAACAAGGATGTTTGTCATTCATAAGTTATCATTAACTCATTAAAATCATTCCTTGGTTATGAGAACAACAAATACAGGCAAAAACCAAAAACGCAGAAGAAAAGTGCGGGAAGAAAGTGTCGGAGCCATTTAAACCGTAACCATTTATCAGAAAACTTTATCAATCTTTCATTAAATGTCTTCTCTAAGCCAATGGGAGCTACCGATAATAGGATAATAGGAAAAGATTTTAATACGAACCAAAAAATACGAACAGATCCAAGAATTTAGTTTTTTTGTTTTGAAATCTTGTGGCATCGAATTCATCAAAAATAATAGTTAGAAGATGAAACCGCTAACTATATTATTGTTATTTGCAGTAAAAAATACGGGGGTCCTGTCATTACTGAGTTGGAATCATATTTCACTGAAATAAGTTTACGATCAGTTATTGTTCACAAATTTTTTTCGAAAATTTATTCCCAAAGTCTTAACAGCCATTAAATTCAATAGCTTTCAACGGAAGTCAATAAATATGCTCAATTATGCCTCGATGGGAAGACTGGGATATTGCTCACGCATAGGTAATCAATAAGACATCACAATAAGACTCTTGACTATAAAAACAACATCAAATACAGGCAAAAAGAAAAATTCAGTAGAAAAGTGCGAGAAGAAAGTGTCGAAGCCTTTTAAACCATATTTTTCATCTGAAAATTTTATCTCCAATCCCTTGAACGTCTTCTCTAAGACAATTGGAGCTGTAAATTAGGATAATGTGATAAGATTTCAACAGGAACCAAAAAAGCAAAAATCAAAAAAATTTTAAAGTTTTTTTGAAAACTTGTGGCATTGAAGTCATAAAACCAATAGTTGGAAGATAAAACCGCTAGACTGATCAATTTTGTTTGCATCAGAAAATAGGGTGGTTCTGTCTTTACTGATACTGACTTACATTTCACAAAAATATGTTTAAGATCTTTAATTGTTAAAAAAAATTTTTCGAAATCTTTTTAAAGACTTAACAGCCATTAGCTGTCAACTCGAAGCACTAGATAGGATCACTTAAGTCTCATTGCAAAACTTTTTGCAATTTTAGTCAACAAGAGTGTGCCATAGGTAGGTCTCCAAAAAATTAGTAATTCCTCCAAAAAGGGCATCAGTGTTTCATTAAAAATTACAAAAACTCGGAGTCAAAGCCAAAAAAACATGAGCGATTCCTTTAAAACGAATGTTTTATTCTTGGGGCTTCTTTTGACTTTAAATGAGATTTGCCATTAACGGAAGCTCGATTTGAATAGCGACTAGCCTCTAGGTGACTTAAAAAGAAACAAAAATTTGAAGTTTTCTAACAAAAAAACAGCTCTCAAATAGAATTCGAACTTTTTTGGTCGTAAACTTCCCTATGAGACCAGAACAAGTATTTTTAATTGGCTTTTGTCTATTAGTAACACAAGAATGATTCTTTTTGTGACTTGAAAAGTAATTTTGAATTTATTTTTTTTTATAAAAAATTGATCATTTGAAGATAAATTTCACTAAAAGTGAGCAAAATCATGCCAAATAAGCGGCGTTCACACAAAATTACAATCCTCGATAACTCCTCAAAAAATACGAAATTGAAAAAAAAATCATTTTAATTTCGATTTCTACGCTGGGCGAGCTTTTCAATGACACCACTTACATTTCTCTACGATGAATATATCGATCGGCAAAAATTGTCTGAACAAAAAAAATCCATTTGAGTATATAGTTCTTCCCCCCCCCACAAGTGGGGTCGGAACAAAAACCGTTGAAAGCGAAAGTGTACAGAAATAGGTAAAATTTTACGCCATCGTCTCATAGTAAGCAATTACTGAAATATGTAAAGTTCAAACTGAGGAATTACAAATTGACTTTAGAAGCCTTATTTATACTGAAAGGGATAATAAACTGTTTAAATAGTTTAAAGCCGATTACACTATACACAAGTAGGGTTTGTCAATATTTTGTTAGTGCAAAGAAGAGCGGGATATTTCACTTGCCAGCTTAACAATGAGACGATGCTCTGTGCCAAGAGGAAAGGCTTTCGGATAGAAAATAGCCAACTGCTCGAAAACAATCACAAAGAAGAATGACAGGAAGCACCGCCAGATTAAACACCGCAGAACTGAAGATGATGTTCGCATAAACTCAATTATTAAAAAAAACTTCCTAAGGGCTATCTAAGTACGTCTTCAAATTTGACCGGAAAATAAAAAAAAACTATCCCGTCGGCAATTAGAAACAGTCCCGGCACCAGCAATTAGACATAGTGAACCTTCAACATCAAATGGACGAACCAGTATGCGTACTATAGCATGACTAATTTACTACGGCTTTCCATAAGAAAGCAGTGATGAATAAGTACATAGCAATGGTTCATAATATTTTTTGCGGTGCTCTATGCTTTGTAGTTTACTGCCGCTCTAATATATCCGCTCTACAAAAATTGATGACAGTCGGGTTAGATTTAAGGTTTTTGGAAGTAGGTTGTACACAAACTAGAGTGTAGACGATCTAAACTGGGAGAATCTGAAAACTTTGGAGCAGTTTTGTTTCGCTCTCCTAACAAGCTTAGTGGACTTTTTTCGTTTTTAGCCCTTGAAGGCAACCTCTATTTTTAATCGCAACGTGCTATATAACAAAGACATAGCCTCTAATTTGAGGAAATGATGCACGGAAATGATGCAAACTTTCTGAGGTATCATCCATTTAATATAACTAAGGATGTAGTTTTCTTCCATGAAAATTTCATGCCGCGCTGTGCCGACTTATTTGCAGAAAGCCACGTTGGGTTTGCTTTGTCACAGTCATGTAACGCAATCTTAGCTGTTGAGCATAGAGTAGGGTTAGATCGCATGAAATTTGCTTCCGACCGTTTCTGGAAACTAACTGGAAATTTTAGATAATTCCATTTATCATATACAATTTTCAAGTACGAACTTCATTGACTGCTTATATTGAAGTTTGAAGCAATTTTTGTAAATATGTGTGTCTATTTTGCCTTTGTTTATTTTTCTTGTTAATGTTTTCCTCTGTTTTCAAATTATTATTTCTGTTTTTGTGAGATTGAGCAGGAACCACTCCGATTACGAGTCGTTAAGAATCAAAAAGAGGTATTACTAAGTAATTATTCTTTTTTGTTATACATAACAATTTTAGATCACCCACAAATATGCTCCTAAACAGATCAACCAGCTTTAAAAACACATAACGTTCAATCTGGGTGTTATAAATGGCACTTGGGGCGGAACACATTAAGGGGTTTTTATCATGCCACTTAATAAAGTCCGCTAGATTCAGTACTCAGCTACATACTGTTTTAAATATATGCTACCTTCATTGAAAAAGAAAAAGTAGCCATGAATTTGAATGCTGACCTTGCCTAATTAAAGGAACCCGAGCTTTATGGGAAGAAAACTGCTTTCATGAAATCTTTCATGAAATTGCGTTAGTAGAGTTTTTGTTTCCCCTTGCAAATTTTTTGCCTAAGGGAAATTCGGAAATTAACCGAGTCAGTCAACATTATCATTGTCTGCTATTCAAGTATCTGTTCAAATAAAAACTAGTATTTAGAGAAAAAATTTTGTCAAATTTTATTACGCGTTAAAATTTTAGCGGATGCGTGATTTTTACGCCGGGAGTTTAAATTTGAATAAAACTGCCCACAAATTTTAAGGGTTCAGTGACAATAAGCAGCCCATTGTGGTTAACTCCCAGACACTCATCATTTAATATTTAAGAAAATTACACCAGTGTTCTCTACTGAACAATTCAAGTTATTCAGCTGAATTATTACCTCAGATTGTCAGCGTCATCAGGGAACTGTTTCTGGATCTCTACCATGAAGCGACTGTACGTATTGACAATTCCAAATGTGACTCCATTGCACCACGCTGCTGCTAAGCACACTGCCCATCCAAAACCACCCTGTCATCATCATTAAAACCGAATAATATCATCCCAAGCTAGGCGGTCACTTCTTAGAAGATAAAAAGATCAATAATAATAAAACGGTGGTTATCAATACAACATATCAACAGTTCATGAATCTCATTTCATCGGCATTTTTTTTATTTTTTCACATGTAAAATGTTTGTTTCTATTCTCCCGACTTTGGTCAGGTAAGAATAAAAATATTAGAACTGCACATTGATAAGGCTCCCGTTTGCTGCAATCGTTTTGGCAGCTCATCATAAAAGGACCAATCTGGACTCTTCTTATTCTGAATTGGTTAAATCTGGCCAAAAAGAGCGAGTCAAAATCATTGAGGCAGACCCCTTGATCATATCTGTCGACAATGATTGCAACAGTACAGGCTCAACCATCACCCCTCCGAGCGGTTGAGCACCCAAAAAGCAAAATAGTCTACTAAGGAGCCCGTGCCAGCAACATTGCCGCTGATCCCCGAATAGCAGTGATTGATAATGATTGCATCAGTTTACAGAAAGCTACAGACAACCCCTGCGCTTAGAAAGAACGGTTGTCACTTAACACAGCCAACCGCTTGAGTGTTTTCTTGAAGGTTGCCGATATTCCGCCAAGGACGTCAATTGCAAGTGGAACAAATGTGATTCCCATTTTTGCGCAGTTATCGTCGTGGAGGCAATATTTTCTTTCATCTGCTGCATCAAGCGCGTATCCTGCTTTTGTAGCCGCATTAGTGAGAGAGTTGGATTGCAGCGACGAAGTAACAGTTACATCAGATGTAGCAGGTTTCCCCGCTTTTCAAGTCGGGACAAAGATGTCTCCGGGGCGTGATTGGCTGTCTGGAATTAGGTTCATTTTTTTCCACTACTGGTGAGAGATTCGCAGATGAGCAAGCAGACACTATTATAGCTCAAATCTGGTCAGGTCTTGCAATTGCATCGCCTCAACCGTGATACGCAATGGCATGATCCCCATAGATGTCAAGAACTCCTGCTTTACAGAATGGGAACTTCCTTTCGGCGTCGTAGAGAGGGACAGCCAACCTGTACTTTGCACTAATTCTGAACTCGTGTGGTGCCATATGAAGCCCAAGAGCTGGAATGGAGGGAGCAGAAAACCAAGCTCCAGCATGTCGAACAGACAATGAGAGAAGTCGGGCAGATTCTCTTTCACAAGCTAGATTCTCCTTGAGACCATGAAATTTTTCATTATCAAGAGCTTGCTGGATCGTCTTTTGCGAGAGGTTTGAAATGTCCAGTTGTGCTTAATTGGAATAAAGATCCTGAAAAACGTGGCAGTTTTTTTGGGCTTTCACCGGTTATTTTTGAAGCAATATCTTGAGAGGAGAGAACAGAACAAACGTATGATGCTTTATACTGGTCTTGACATTGGCGAACTCCCAAACCTAAAAGAGTTATGGGCAGGTTTGATTGAGTCAAGGATTTTTCTGGAAGAACAGTTCCAAGGATGTTCTCAAGTTTTTCTTGCTGTTGGGCGCTGTTGAAAAGTATAGTGGGAGTGTCTAGTGGGGGTTTAGTATTGGATACAAATTGTTCAGCACCCTAGTTCAAGTGAGAGCTACAAAGTCATTTCATGAGTCTTACGATTTTTTTTAAATAGGCTACTCCTCATTTGACTAGATAGAACAAAAAACGGTCAAAATGTTGTGGGAAATTACCGCTGTTGATTGGTTTGAGCGTTTTTGACGGGTAATTTTAGGAAACGATAGTTTTTGATCAATTTCTATCGTTTTTGATAGGGAAAAATAAGAAGGGATCGTTTTGACCGTTCTTTTAGGATACTACCGTTTTGGAACGGTTTTTAAGGGGACTTTCGTTCTTGATAGTTTCTTTAGGAAACTATCGTTTTTTGATGTTTTTGAACGTTTTCGACAGTTTTTTTGTTTGAATTAACGCACACAAAGGTCCGCCTTTAAAATCACCAATGCGGATTATGTAACCGGGCCTAAATAATATTGCAAAAAGGAAAAAATAGCGGAGAATGCGTTGAGAGCTGTGAAAAAAATTTAACGCTATGTTTCCCAATCCTTACAAAAAATCACCTATAAATTTACCAAGTATCTATTTACCGCTATTTTAACCGCTAAGTTCACCGATTACATGAAACAAGAAAATCCTTTCTCGTCTCTTGATTTCAGCAGCCAAAAGACTTTGCAAAAATATCTTGTTTAGTCCCCAAATTTCAACATCTAAAAAACTTATAAGACACGTATTTCTAAAATAAAACTTTTTTTGCAGTATCTTAAAATCCAGGGAAGAGTTGTAGCGAAAACAGCAAAAACTGTGCAACAGGAATACTGTAAGAGATGTTAGTAGACCAGACACGAAGCTATTATATTCATAGTTTCTGAAAATTGATAGCACAGTTGACATGATGAGCTGAATTCTTTTGAATTGACATTACATTGGCGATAGTCTTGCAAGTATTTTTTGAATTAAGGATAACTTTCGAAATTTATAATTGTTTGGGACATTTTAGTTTTGATTGGGACACGAATTTTTCAGGATCTATTTTTGATATCCGACAACGATTTAAACGTCTCATGAGGGGAAACGAAAAAATTGCTGACTGTTTATGTATGTATTTCACTCTGCATATCTTGAAATTGACCACATTTTTCTTTTTAAATTAAAAGTTCGTGTTTTGCGCTAATATTTTTTAACGGAACAATAGAAAACTATTATTGTTAAAATCAGCATTCTATCTAAAGGTACGCTAATTTAATCTTTCTTCTCTCTTCAATTCTGTAGTTTAATTTGATCTCATAGGTTTCAATTCTACTATATTTGCAATGTTTGTTAATTTCGCTTCTATACAATACTGAAACAAATCATGAGGTAATCCAATTAACAAAAAAAATTTTTTCTGACCAAACGGCAGTTCTTTCTAAACAACTAGGATGATAGTGGTTTCTTAACAACTAGACATTATTTCGTCAATTTGATTGACCTAGGTATGCAGTGGGTGCAGAGAAACAGGCGGTAAGAGAGAGAGAGAGAGAGAGAGAGAGAGAGAGAGAGAGAAAGAAAGAAAGAAAGAAAGAAAGAAGCAGAAGAAGAGAGGGAAAGGGAGCGCAAAATAAATTAATGGTTTTATAAGGAGAACTCAAATTACAGTTGCTCTACTGACTGAGATAGGTTTCCGACAAGTTTTGAATTGATTTGACAAGAATTTGATTATTTTTTAAAGATATAACTATCACACGTTGTAGCATTCAATGCAAATAACAATAAACCGTTGTAAGGCCCAACAAAAATAATTGAGTAAAACGTTCATATTGTACTTACATAAAATGCGTTGTACAATGCTCATAACTAGATTTTTTCTAACTGAAAATTGGGATTTTTTAGATAATGCTTCGTGAATCTTTTATAGACTTAGGTTACAAACTCTTTGAAATAAATCAGACTTTTTGCTGCATTTTGTGGCACAAATACACCAGCGAAAACTTTTATCACACCTTTTCTTAAAAATTCATTGACTGAAACCTGTATATAACCAATAATTTTATAGAAAGTAACCGTCTTTCTTTTGATTTGCTGCCTTCATGATATGCCAAACGTAACTGCTGTAAATAAGTTAATTTGATTCCTACGCTGCGCTGGTATGGCGAGAAAAATTTTTATACAAATAAACTGGAAACTGACGAACTAATACAGTAAGCTTCGGCGTACGTAAGGAGAAGGGGAGTAGTGACAGTACCAAAGTACATTAGAAATTGGGTCATAACGAATGTAATAATGACAATATCCAGAATTCGATAAAATTCTAACAATAAAAATATCAGAAATCTTTTTGAAAGTTCACTGCTTGAAACTTCACAAATTAGTTTAAATTTTGTATTTTTTGACAACCATATTTATAACATTATCATTCAAAAAATACAATTGTTTCGATAGCGGGACGGTTTTAGCAAAATCAATATTTAAAAGAACAGTATAACAAGTTTTTCAGGCACAATTGTTTGAAATTTTCCTTTTTCTACTGAAATAGCCAAATAATTACACCTGAAATTACTCATGTTTAAGAAACTTTTTGGCATTATTAGTAACCGGAATATAACAGCAAAACGAGAGTACGGAAATTAGATGTAACACCACATTAATTGAAACTTACTATAGTCCACTTGGACGTGATTAAAAGTGCTGTGTTTGTCAGAATTTGACAAATTTCTCCATCCTTTAAAAAATAATCTGTATATACGTATTAGCATCACAAAAAATTGATTTTTTTTCTCTTAGGCCAGTACTCGTTAAGTAAACCTTCTCAGTTTTCAGTTTAAGGAGCCTTGCATTCTTTATTAGACAAAAACTGTCAAAAAATTATGTTGATCTACTTTACTTTGCTCCGTTATAAAACAGCTAAGTTTGGTTTGGAAATGGTTTTTTAACTTATTTTCTTTGAAAATTGTTTTTTCTATATGAACTTTAGCAAGTTGCGCGAAGATGTTTTCTTGACATGTCTCGATAACGCCTAGATAATATGTAACCAAGGAGGTCCGGAAAGGATAATCAGGATTTTCCTGGAGCTCGGTGGTTAGATATTGGCTAGACGTTATCGAGGCATGTCAATAACACTTCTTCGCGCAACGTGCTAACATTTGGCACACGAAAAAACAATTTTTGGAGAAATTAAATAACGGTTTAAAATTAAGTTGACGGTTTAATAACGCGGCCAACATAAGTTTTTGGCAATTTTTGTAGAAGAAATGATGCAAAGCTCTATAAATTGTTAACAGAACCCCTGAAGTTTGCTAATTTTCCGCCTTTCAGAGTATAATTTTTGTGCATCCTCCGAAAATTCAAATTTTCTTTCAAAAATTTTAAAATTTATTGTGCTTTTTGTATTCAGAGAAAGGAATCAAAACGGACTGTGCACGCGTACCAAGTTCTTGAAAAAATTTGTCTGACCTTATTTTGCGTATTTTTTGAACAAAAAACCTTAGAATACTATGAAACAGTATTTATTTAGTCTTTTATTATTGGAATATCATGAATCAGTACTGGTTTACTGTGACACAAGGGTCCGGGCCTTGACAAGACGTTTCAATTTTCGCAAGAATTATCAAGATCTTGCATGATATGGCCGGGTGTATCAATTTTCACTGGCTATGCAAATATTGTGCAGGCTCTTTCAATATCTGCGTTACGAACACTTGCAAGCGGTTATTCAAACTTCTCCTAGGAAAAGTCAACAACTTTTCGGCATTGATTAGAGGGAAATAATACAACTGGATTTGTCGTTTGCATTCGGGATTTGGGAGCAAAGATTTTGAGACTTTTTATGCTTCCGTTGGGGGGGGGGGAGTTGGGTGATAGGGAGGAAATAATTAATTGCGATAGTGAAGTGTTAGAATATCGATCAAACTATAGTCTTAAACTTAGTGAGAATTAGAAAGAAAGTTTAACTGATTAGATTAGAAAGACAAAAGCAAATTGATTTAAATCAGAGAATTTATATAAATGAATCGTCCAGAAATGGTGCTTTAAAAGAACAGTATAACAAGCTTTTCAGGCACAGTTGTTTGAAATGTTCAATTTTCTACTGAAATAGCCAAATAGTTACACCTGAAATTACAAAAGTTTAAGAAACTTTTTGGCATTATTAGTAACCGGAATATAACAGCAAAACGAGAGTACGGAAATTAGATATAACACCACATTAATTGAAACTTACTATAGTCCACTTGGACGTGATTAAAAGTGCTGTGTTTATCAGAATTTGACAAATTTCTCCATCCTTTAAAAAATAATCTGTATATACGTATTAGCATCACAAAAATTGATTTTTTTCTCTTAGGCCGGTACTCGTTAAGTAAACATTCTCAGTTTTCAGTTTAAAGAGCCTTGCATCCTTTATTAGAAAAAACTGTCAAAAAATTATGTTGCTCTACTTTACTTTGCTCCGTTATAAAACAGCTAAGTTTGGTTTGGAAATGGTTTTTTAACTTATTTTCTTTGAAAATTGTTTTTTCTATATGAACTTTATCAATTTGCGCGAAGATATTTTCTTGCATGTCTCGATAACGCCTAGCTAATATGTAACCAAGGAGGTCCGGAAATGATAATCAGGATTTTCCTGGAGCTCGGTGGTTAGATATTGGCTAGAGTTATCGAGGCATGTCAATAACACTTCTTCGCGCAACGTGCTAACATTTGGCACACGAAAAAACTATTTTTGGAGAAATTAAAATTGGCTAACAATTTCTAAACCAAAATTGACGGTTTAATAACGCGGCCAACATAAGTTTTTGGCAATTTTTGTAGAAGAAATGATGCAAAGCTCTATAAATTGTCTACAGAACCCCTGAAGTTTGCTAATTTTCCGCCTTTCAGAGTATACTTTTTGTGCATCCTCCGAAAATTCAAATTTTCTTTCAAAAATTTTAAAACTTATTGTGCATTTTGTATTCAGAGAAAGGAATCAAAACGAACTGTGCACGTACCAAGTTCTTGAAAAAATTTGTCGTCTGACTTTATTTTGCGTATTTTTTGAACAAAAAACTTTAGAAAACTATGAAACAGTATTTATATAGTCTTTTATTATTGGAATATCATGAATCAGTACTGGTTTACTGTGACACAAGGGTCCGGGCCTTGACAAGACGTTTCAATTTTCGCAAGAATCATCAAGATCTTGCATGATATGGCCGGTTTTATCAAGTTTCACTGGCTATGCAAATATTGTGCAGGCTCTTTCAATATCTGCGTTACGAACACTTGCAAGCGGTTATTCAAACTTCTCCTAGGAAAAGTCAACAACTTTTCGGCATTGATTAGAGGGAAATAATACAACTGGTCTTGTCGTTTGCATTCGGGATTTGGGAGCAAAGATTTTGAGACTTTTTATGCTTCCGTTGGGGGGGGGGGTTGGGTGATAGGGAGGAAATAGTTCATTGCGATAGTGAAGTGTTAGAATATCGATCAAACTATAGTCTTAAACTTTGTGAGAATTAGAAAGAAAGTTTAACTGATTAGACTAGAAAGACAAAAGCAAATTGATTTTAATCAGAGAATTTATATAAATGAATCGTCAAGAAATGGTGCTTAGAATCAATATTCGGTTCAAATTGGTTAATCTAGATAACTAATATTAGAGTGAGATTATTTGTTGTAAAATCTTCCCAGCATGTATTGAATGGTTATGATACCACCGGAAATGTGAACGAATTCTTAGAAAAGTAATGGGTATATATACAGCTGATTTTTGAGCCTTTTTTCATCCCCAAAATTAAATCAGCATCTTGATCTAATAATCAGATCTCTCCGGTAAATCTCAAAATTCTACTGTAAATTATCATTATTGTTATTCTCTCATTTTGAGAAATTAATTTTTCTACTTAGTTAAAAGCGCTTTTATTCAGCATGCGAAAACCCATAACCCAACAGTTTATGGGCACAGCAATTTTCTAAGTCGTAAAACTAATTTCTAAAACAAAGCTAACTTGTTGTTGACAGTCATAATCTTTTTCTGCTTAGTACCTTTTCTTTTCACAACTGTTTTGCCTGCTCAAGCTACGATGGATCAACAGACAGTGAAGCTGCTGACCTGCACAGGAAAGGCACAGGATCTTCCAATCTGGAGCACAAGATTTGTGGCAATTATGCAGACGAAGGGACTCTACAAATCACTATTTGGGACAGAGGAGCAACCCAATGAGCCTGCACCACTAGCCAATGGGGGCGAGCATTGATGAAAAGAAGAACCACAAGGTGCTGAAGGATGCATATGAGAAAAAAGTTGCAGACATCAAGGAGAAACGGAAAAATCTGTGGTGCCATCTGGCACTGACTCTAGATGCAACAACCCTCATGCTGATGGGACATGACTGTGTGGGAGATGACGGCATCGGAGATGGAGCAAAGGCTTGGAAGCTTTTGCAAGAGAGATTTCAGAGTGTGGAGACACCGACAGTGGTGACTTTGATGGCACAGCTTGCTCGACTGCAGCTCGAGGATGCTGAGGATTTGCATAGCTTCTTCATCAGAGGACAGGAGTTGCTCACAAAGCTACAAGAAGCAGGGGAAGCTGTCTCAGAGACCCTCTTCAACGCCTTGGTCCTTAATGGTTTGCCAATGAGGTATGAAAATTTTTGTTATACAGGAAAGCTTTAACCCGGCAACGAACTTCACAGAGTTGAGGAAAAGGCTGCAGAACTTTCCATGAGAGCACAGGACAGAGCCACACGGGACAAAGTGATTCAGTGGCACTGACAGTGAAGCGTGAATTCAAGAAGGGACCCAGGAAAAGAAACTGCTTTGTGTGGGATCCCTGGACACTTTGCCGAGGACTGCAGGAGGAAGGAGACAACACAATGCAGCAAGTGTGGTGAGAAAGGTCACCTAGACAGGGCACGCAAGAGACAAAAAGATGGAGGCAAACATGAGTCAGTGGCAATGGGTCCAACATTGGCTTCACCAGACGAGGAATACTGGGCAGCTCTTACCCAGAGGAAGACTGCAGGCACGCTAGTGGACAGTGATTGTACAGATCATATAGTGACGCACATCGAAGCGTTCCTGGACTTTGTGTCCATTCAATCAGGGGTCGGAAATCCCAACGGAGAGGCTTCCAGAGTGGTGGGCAGAGGCTTTGTGAGGATCAGCATTACAACAAACAAAGGGGAATTCCAATGCGAACTCAAAAATGTTTTGTGTGTGCCGGACTACTCTTCAAACCTCTTATCAGTCTCAAGATGCACGGAGTGGGGACATAGCTCCACTTTCGAGAAAGGAAATAGCTGCATGAAACTCCAGAAGGGAGCTCGGGTAAAACTAACACAAGAATTTAAATTGTTTTACTTACCCCGCAGCGCTATAGAATTCAAGATGAGTTCCAACAGCGTGAAACTTGACAGTGCAAGGAAGTGGCACAGACAATTGGGTCATTTGAATCAAGCGGATGGTGTCAGGAATGCATCAAAGACAGTGGGGGAACTCAATGATGTATGCAATGTGTGCGCATTGGCCAAGATCACAAAAACTCCAGTACCAAGAGTGGCAAAGAACAAAGCAGAAGAGAAGCTGGAGAATGTGTTCAAGGACGTGATGGGACTTTTCAGAGTAGAGTCACTGTCAGGGTTCCGGTTCTGCATTGTGTCTGCAGACCAGTACACGAAGTTTGTGTTTGTGAACTTGCTTAAGGCAAGGAGTGAAGCACTGGCCAGCCTGAAGAAGTTTTTTCTCAAGGTGGGGACGCCCAAGAAACTGAGACAAAACAATGCGAAGGAGTTTCTCTGAGAGCAGTTCAAGATGTACTGTTTAGATGCAGGCATTCTACAGGAGAAGACCATACCAGAGACGCCACAACAGAATGGTTTAGCTGAGAGGTGCAACAGGACACTGCTGGAGATGGCAAGATGCTTGCTCATTGACTCGTGTCCTCCCAAGATGATGTGGGGAGCTGCAATTCTTCACGCAGCAAGGATCAGGAACTTGGTTGTGAGACAAGGAGAAGAAAAATGCCCAGCAGAGCTGATGCGAGGTATTAAACCTAAGCTTTCAATTAGTAAACTATCTATTTTTTGTTGCACAGTCTTCATGAGGAAGCGGGACAGAGATTTCATCAAACTTGAACCCAAGGCACTGGAAGGAAAGTTTGTGGGTAACACTGAAGGAGACAATGGATACCTGGTGTACGTACCCAACACACGCAAAGTTGTGGCAGTTCGAGATGTGATCATCAAGGAGTCCGAAATGGGCTCAATCCCTGACAACAGGGAGACGCCCGACCTACTAGATGAGGGGTCACAGCAACTGGGGATCTGGCACCCAGATGATGGTCATCAAGACGATGGCAACAGAGAGGAGCAGGGCACATCTACTGCAAAAAAGGAGGAGCGGCATTACGCAGAGAGCGTGAACACTCATGAAACGACACTGAGACGATATGCCTCAGATGTTGAGGAAGCAGCATTGGATGAAGAATCTACTGCAACAAGAGGGAGTTTTGGAGACTCGGAGTCACTGGAAGACAGTGAAACGGAGGACTTCTCATAGACAGTTGGCTTCTTTGAAGAAGCACTGGAGCAAGCGGACAGGGCAGAGCCCAGACGAAGGACACGAGCAAGGAATGTTCCGCAATTTTTCGGAGAAGGCAGGACCAATCTTGCTGTGACTAAGGGTGACTATGTAAAACCCAAAACAGTTTATGAAGCCAAGCAAGGTGACGACTGGGACCAGTGGCGCCGGGCCATAAAGGACGAGGTCAAGGCACTCCAAGACAATGAGACTTGGAACCTTGTGAGACCACCCACAGACAGGGTCGTCATACCGGGCAAATGGGTCTACAAAGTGAAATTGGGACCCAGTGGTCAAGTTGACAAATACAAAGCACGCTATGTGGCAACAGGTTTCAAACAAGTGGAAGGACTAGAATACTTTGAGACTTTTGCGCCTACCTGTAAGCCAGAGACATTCAGGATTCTATTTCAACTATCAACGAAGCAGGGCCATGTGATGCACCTGTTTGATGTCAAGACAGCTTTCCTGCGCTCACCAGTAGAGGAAGAAGTGTATCTGGAACAGCCACAGGAGTTGGTAAAACAAGGATGAGATGGGGAAAAGTTAGTATGCCTACTGAATAAATCAATGTATGGTTTGAAACAGGGAGCTAACAACTGGTATAAGGAACTGGCAAACTTCCTACTGAGACAGGGTTAAACCAGAAGCAGGAATGACCATTGCTTGTTCGCATGAGCAGAGACAGAGGGTCACACTTTCATCTTGGTCTGAGTTGACGACATCATAATGGCATCGAGATGCATGGCAGTGATCTCCGATGTCAAAAAAGCACTCGAAGCAACATTTCAAATGGAAGACAGAGGGAGATTACACTGGTTTCTGGGTCTAAGAATCAGCCGAGAAGAGGGCAAAGTCATAGTCGACCAAGAACGCTACATAGAGACAATGCTTGAGCGGTTTCAAAGGGATCAATGCAAACCCTCAAGAACTCCAGTTGATTTGAATTTGAAACTTCAGACAGCACAAAACGGAGACGAAGAAGTGGACCAGAGGATCTACAGAAGCTTGGTTGGATCACTTCTGTATCTGGCCAAACAGACGAGGCCAGACATCATGTTCACAGTCAATTTTCTGTCCAGACACATGAATGCACCTACCAATCAACACTGGATGTGCGGAAAAAAGACTTCTGCGATATCTTCAAGGTTCAAATGTTTAAACTTACTCACACAAAAGAAGCAAGTTATGATTTAGTGGGGGAAACTGATGCAGCCTGCTCTGTTGACGTGAACGACAGAAAATCAACGACAGGCTGATACTTCAAGCTCAACGGACGTGGCGCAGCACTCAGCTGGGTTGTCAAGAAGCAGGCCACAGTTGCTCTTTCTTCATCAGAAGCAGAATATCAGGGCATGGCAGCAGCAGTTCAAGAAGCATTGTATCTGACACAACTTCTGAAGGAGTTTGGCATTCAACAGAAATATCCAATTGCATTTGGAGAGGACAACCAGAGTTGTATTAAATTGTGCCAAAACCCAGTCATGCACAAGAGATCATTGAGACAAAATTCCACTTGATTCGGGACAAGACGGAAGAGGGGACTATTTCAATTCATTATGCTCCTACTGACAAAATGGCAGCCGACATCTTCACAAAATCTTTTCCCGTATCGAAGGTGGAAACATTCAGAACTGTTTTGATGGGAACAGACTCTACGCAATCAGCTCAAGTCTGAGTGGGGTGTTAGAATATCGATCAAACTATAGTCTTAAACTTAGTGATTAAAGTAGTCTTAAACTTAGTCTTAAACTTAGTAATTAGAAAGAAAGTTTAACTGATTAGATTAAAAAGACAAAAGCAAATTGATTTTAATCAGAGAATTTATTTAAATGAATCGTCGAGAAATGGTGCTTAGAATCAATATTCGGTTCAAATTGGTGAATTTAGATACCTAATATTAGAGTGATATTATTTGTTGTAATATCTTCCCAGCATGTATTGAATGATTATGATATCTCCGAAAGTGTGAATGGATTCTTAAAAAAGTGCAAATGCATACCATCTATGGTATCCCCTGCGACTGATTTCTGGGAAATTTGCAGAAGCAGACCATATTGGGTAACCCTTGCGACCCCACTGTAAATCATGGTGCTAAGATTAGTTTTGTATCGTGACATTCTTGCACTGTTAATGGGTATATGTACAGCTGATATATGAGCCTTTTTTCATCCCCAAAATAAAATCAGCATCTTGATCTAATAATCTGATCTCTCCTGTAAATCTCTAAATTCTACTGTAAAATATCATTCTTGTTTTTCTCTCATTTTGAGAAATTAATTTTTCTACTTAGCGCTTTTATTCCGTTTGCGAAAACCCATAACCCAACATGAAGCGCATTATAAATCTTTTTTCACCCATCCAAAGCTATTATGGTAAAAATACCTCGTTTGGGCAAAATGAAATATTTCTACTGGAAAGTGTCGTCTCTTGGATTAGTTGTCATACGGATAATCTATCAATCATTATAAAAATAAAACTGTCAATGCTTCAGCGGGTTGACGATTAGAGTGTGTATGTTAAACGCCATTATTTGATTTAACTGTGGCTCAAAATTCATTTTTGATGCGCCACCGGAAGCTATGAGTGCAGGAGTACTGTGTGTGAGCACAAATGGTACCAAATAATTGAGAAGCATGTCGATAGAAAACATTTTTGTCCGTGGCTATTTGTTTAGCGATTACCATCTAATTTGCTTGATTATGAAATTAAAGGAATAACATTTTTCCGCTATTCGCATTGCTTTCAATCCATTTCAAAAGTGGCATTCAAATAGTTTTTTCAATGAATCATTGAAAATATTTCTACGTAGAAAAATTCAAATCAGTTTTGAAGTTCTATTTAAAAAGTCCAATTCGAACTAATGAGAGTGAATTCTACAAAATTGTTGTTCTAACGTCTTCACAAATTAAAGCAATAAAGAAAAGTAAACAAAGAGGAACTGAAGCGTATTGAATGCAAAAGGCACCCAATTTCGTGATTAAGGAAAATTAATTCACTGATTACGTCAATCTTTAGCAAACGTGTGGGAGAGGGGTTCTGAGGAAAAAAACTGGGCTTGTTGCTTTTCTTACTATAGCACTAACTAGTCGATTAAAAATATCCACAGTTTCTGGCAGAATCTGGCAAGAAGATGCATTACTTTACAAAAAATTTGATTGCAAAGTTTTGCAAGATCCCGCATGATACATTTTTTCCTTGAAAAATAATGAAAGATACAGTTTCTAGCAAATAAGCAAGTTATATGATTTATGCAATATATGCAGAGCACAATGACCATATTGCAACTGATATCCATAACTGGTTAGATTAATTTTTTAAATGAAAAACGCGCTAAAACTCAAAGAAAAAATAGACACCAAAAACTTTTTGTGGGTACAATTAATGCAGAAGTTCAAAATTAAGCGAACTCAAAGAGTAGGGAATAAAGTTTAAACGTTATAAACATAGCTTGGGCGAATATGTTCTGATCAGACTTAACGTGGGAATATATATATATATATATATATATATATATATATATATATATATATATTTTCAGTAGTAAAATTGTACTTGCCTCCATTGCTCCAGGTTGAACGAGTTCAGTCATCCGTCTGGAGATCACACTTCCCTTCTTAGAACTCATTTTTTGGGTCATAACTTCATGAACGTTGAGCTTCAAAATAGGAAAAAATGAATTAGAAAATCATAAGATAAATGGAACTACTCAATCTGTAAATTTTAAGATGGCTGTAACCTCAAACAATGCGATGAAACTATTGTGAACTTGTCGAATTAGACCATATGATGTCAAACCTTGTGAAAACAAACAGCAATCTACGGGGCGTTTAAATTTAATGGTTTTCGTAAACAAATTTTAGTGTATTCTATATCACCTGTACACATTTTGCTTTATGCCAATCAACTATCTGGCCATAAAACGGGATCTAGTTTCAGATTCAGAGTACCCAAGTCTGGTAATCATGCATGCAGTGACATTGAAGATTCCTGGTGATTATCTTTATTATAATATAGTGTTTGATGACGACCATAGAAGAACAAGAAGAGTTTCTCGGTATCATCACGAATGGTAACCGAGATGTATCGGGTTCCATGCAGGGATCCATGCAGGGAAAAAATTCTTCTTAAACAATATCAAGAATACACGTACAACCGTTGACAAAAGTGAACGCACAAATAGCAATTTTACATGTTAAAGTACTTGTTTTTGAAGTCATTTTGAATCAGATTACTTTTAGTGGTTTCTTTGACTTTTATATCATTTGACGCACAATCATCAGAACTTGATTATATCTTAATTCCGTTAAGCTGAAATGCTTTTTTACCGAGAACATCTAGATAGAAGGTGACAAGTGTTCCGTAAGAACCAGTTAAGTGAGTCCCACGTGAAATATGTACAGCTTGCTCATATCTTCATCAATTTAAGAAAGATTTTGCAAATTAAATTTAACAAGTTTCTGAACAAGTTACAAAGATTTTACAGGTGACTCAATTTACGGCTGCTTACGAAAACTGGCCACTTTCTATCTGGATTTTGTCCGTAAATAAGTTTTTCAACTTAACTTATTTTAGACGTTTGGAAATTCAGATAATTATGCGTTGATTTGTATAAAAATCAAATAAATCACCAAAATGCAACTCTCAAAAATTGATTTATGTAAGAGGCAGTTTAACCACGTAAAATTGCAATTTGTGCGTTTATTTTTGTCAACGAGAGTAACTGCAAGGTGACTGTCAGTCATGGACGTGATCAATTCTATTTGAAGTTCTATCATGCGTCATAATACTGAAGAGCACTTCGTTCACTCAAGCGCAGTGCCATAGCAATTTAACCAATTTCAAAACAATTTCTTTTTTTTTCAAACGAAACATGTTTTAATTTGATTAAAAAAAACCACTTTAGAATTTTTAGTAGAAATCAAATTGCCAGTTCTTTTTTGGAAAATTTTACGGTTCTCAGGTCTGTTGTCAAAAATTTTCGGGTAGCTGCAAGCTTGATATGCTAATTTTAAGCGCTAGGCCAAAAAAAAATTCATGTTGCGGAACAACCCGGATCGTAGTGTCATAAAAATTCAGGACTGAATCATGAAAATTTCATTATGATTTTCTTTAATGTCAATAGTTTTAACCATGGCACTTTATAGACTATGATCATAATAAATTTAAGAACTTCTTTCTGAAATTATTTTTCACAATATGAAAAATAGCCGAAAATTCTCGAGTTTTTCACTCAAATACATATTACTTTCTGACACTAATTCGGGGTCTAACC
>NC_134476.1:38525919-38623419 GCF_964194025.1 Convolutriloba macropyga
TGCTGGAATCGCGAACTAGGTTATCCTGCGAACCCTGTTGATCGAAAGAAGCCGAAATGATACAGTACGCTTTAATGTCTCCAAAAATTTCTTTCACAACTCTCCGGAAAGCTGTATTTTGCATTGAAAACAACACAAAAGGTACGGTTGTGTTGAATATTACAAGAATTGTGGCTGATGCTGAAAAAAGGGCATCGTAAAAGTTGAACTTTTGCTGATTGTATTCGTCTGATAGATAATCTTGCTCATGGAAAAGTTTTCTTAATATCACCAAAAGGGTAGTAAGTGCTGTTATGGTTGAAAATGACAACCCGAATACAACTGATCCCTTTGTAATAAGTTGCTCTTTTCGTGTCTCTTCGTTTTCGTCTCGACCAGTTATATGTGGGGAAAAATTGCTCAAGTTCCTGAAACACGAAAAATTTTGATCAAATCATTGGTCAATTGGATCTTTTCCGTTTGTGCCCCCCCCCAGTACGTTATGCCCCCCCAGTACGTTATGCCCCCCCCCCCCCCAGTACGTTATGCCGATGAAGGTTGATGGATATATTGTAAGATTATTGTAAGATCTTGCAAAATGTTAAAAACATTTCAACATCTTAAAAGATCAGAGCATATCATCTAAGTTTTTAATAAGATCATACAAGATTAAAACATTAAGATATAAGATTAAATATCATGATTAAACGCAGAAAATCATAGAATGCAATAACTTGGCTACTTTATATATGTTTTACTGAAAAATGAGAACTGACCTGAGTTTGAAAATGATGGTCACGTTGACGGATGTTATGACAACAACTGGCATTATCAAATAGAAGAACCCAATAACCACAATCAAAGAAATTATACGTACAACGTCATTCGAGTTTTCGTCGTACAAACAAACATTCGTCTCGTCATTGAATGAAGCTATGTAGAGTATTGGCGAGCAAACGACAGCTGAACAGATATAGTTGATCAGGGTGCATATGATAGGATACGACAATTTTTTCATGAGTTTTTCAGAGTACCAAGTTGATTTCGTCACCGCGAGCCATCGGTCAATTGAAAGGAGCATTAGTTCGTTCTGAGATGCTATTGAAGAACCGATGTTGAGCAATTTCTTAAATTCACAAGTTGAAGCTGTGTTGGGGATTATAAAGAGTGTTCTAAAACAAAGAAACAACATTGTTGTCACACGTGTCAATTGACGTTCCTGAAGTCCTCTACATTTTGGTGTGACTGTTAGGTTAATTTGAAAAAGGGAGAAATCTGAGGTAAGGTAATTAGTTTGCCCTCATTCTCTCAAGGGCAAAAAACATGCAAACGAAAAAATTTTTGCACGTGCTTATGATTGAGTTGCTG
The DNA here is from genome assembly GCF_964194025.1 of Convolutriloba macropyga. Classification (NCBI taxonomy): domain Eukaryota; kingdom Metazoa; phylum Xenacoelomorpha; order Acoela; family Convolutidae; genus Convolutriloba; species Convolutriloba macropyga. The sequence goes on from NC_134476.1 coordinate 38,527,267, forward strand.
AATTGATGGAATCTTGAACTTGAAAACTGAAAATTCTTTTTGAAAAACTTACACACCTTTGCTACAATCTGTTTTTTGTGGAGTTCAAGTGGTGTGCGGTTTATTTAATTGGGTATACGGGGGCCAGCCGAAGAGCTCAATATCAGTTCTCCGGTGAGATCTTACCTATTCTTTGTTCAATTTTCCGGGGTGGTCTAACTGTGAAGGTACAATCTGTCCCCGCCCCCAAAATTTCTGGGGCGATTTGCCTGTGACAACAATCGAAAACCATTCCCAACGCCTATTTTTTTATGCACAAGTCAGAAATGGGAAACCAGAAAGGCACAAAAACAAATAACAACGCCTGTGAAAATTTTCCTAGCGGCTCCTGCAAACTAAATTTTAAAAATTACTGCATTAACTGCTTTAATGCAATATATGGTTTCACGTTGCATGTACAGATTTGTCGCATGAGAACTTTTTGGCATTGGACAAGATAAATGGTGCTTTTTGGGCCTGCGTAGCCTGTAGAGCAAACGTCATAGGTCAACAAAATAATGAAAAAGAAAATTTGCAAAATAATTTTCAACAGAGCGTTGCTGGAATAAGAAACAACTTGCAAAAACAGATTACTGAATTTAAAAACGAAATGCTTAACAACATAGAAGAAATTAAATTGACGCTTAAAAATGCACGATACGAGAATGAGCCTCAAAAGGTAACTGAGAACCTAAGAGCGAATAGTGACCTAACTAGTCAATCAGAGCGAGAAAGTAAAATCATAGCTTTCGAAGTACCAGAAAAAACGAGCGATAAAAGGATAACCGCATCGGACAGAATCAGTGATGACAAAAATTCAGTTGAAGAACTTTCTCGAAAAGTTGGAATCCAGACATTAAATTTCAAAGACATTTTTCGTCTGGGTAAATTTAACTCAACCCAAACTCGTCCGCGACCGCTGGTGGTGAAACTATCAAATAATTGGAATTGCAGAATTATGATGATGTCAAATTCAAAATTGAAGGCCGACAAAGTATTTAACAAACAGTTTTTATCGAAAAATGAGTGGTAAAAAGAAAAACAAGCTCTAGAGTATTGGTTTAAACTTGCTCAAACCATGAATATCAACCATTCATACATTAAAATTAGATCAGCTAGGCTGTTTTTCAAAATGATTGATACTAACAAATCTATAGAAGAAAATAGTTGCCCACTAACGAACTCTCCTGAATTCAGTTGACTACAATCAACTAAAATTTTGCGTGTTATATCATTGAATTGTCGTACACTATCAAGTATGGATAGACGAGTGATGTTGGGTATCCTTCTGAAAACTATTAATCCCGATATTGTTTGCCTCACAGAAACCTGGTTAAACCCAATTATTGAAAACAAAAAAGTCCTAATTAGTCAATCTTATTCAATCCGGTCGCGTTCAGATAGAAAACTTGGACCGCATGGGTGTGTCCTAATAGCAAACCGAAGCACATTGTTATGCAATAAGGAGGTTTTCCGAACAAATTCAGATTTCATTTGTTGTTGTTTATAGTTCATCAAGGAGGTTACAATCGTTACTATCACCATTTATAACCCCCCCCCCCCAGTTGACAGCAAATATAGACTCAGTGCATATTTGTTCTGCAAAACCATTCGGGAGATTGTCAGAGATGTCCAAGAATATCAAAGAGCCGTTGAATTCTTTACTTTTTTTAATTGTGAATTTGAATTGAATTAAGTGATTTGATTTGAATTTTTGAATTAAGTAGTAGTTGTTCAAACGGAGAAATAGTTTTGAATAAATTCAAAAAATTAAAAATGTCATCACTGCAATCCCATGCAAGCTCGCTGGATATTTTTGTTTGTAACAATACTAACTTGTGTAGCGAAATATTAGAGGAGAAATCGTTCTCAGATAAAAAGTATTTGTTAGCTGAAATGTCGATTGAATGTGCTGAGCAAGGAGCCTTGCCTAAAATGAAACGTTTAAATATTGGCAAAGCTAATTGGGACGAATTTACGATCAATTTTAAATTTCCAATGTCTTCCTTTGACTCAATTGATAATATTGTCGACTCGTTCTACCATAAATTAGAACTAGCGTCTTCTATGGCATTTCTACTCAAAACCTCTAGAAGAACCAATGCGCTTTTTTACATATCCTGTTACAGTATCCGTTTAGAAAATAAACTCAAAACAGCTTTGAAAAATACATAAATCGCAGAAAAATTTTCACGACTTAGAGAAGACTTATCCATTTCTCTAAATAATGGCAAGGTAAATTTCGTTGAAAAAAGCAAAGTCTGGTCAACAAACGATGCATATAAAATAATGAGACAAATAGCAAAACAGCGAGCTCTGCCTGAGAAAATGATGAACATGTAAAAAAAAGTTTTTGGGTACAAGAGCATTGCAGAATGTTTTAACAATTATTTCGCTTCTGTTTTTGTTCAAGCCGTTTCTGAATTTGTTATTCCATTTAATCAAAGTCCAGAAGTATTTCTCGATGACATTCAGTTTAGCAAAGCAGCTTTGAGCAAGGAAATCAAATACATAGGTAGCGGTGCTAACTCTTTTGATGGAATCAGCGCAAAATTTTTGAAGTCTGCTTTACCGTACATTTCGAATCAACTTCAGTTTTTCTTCAGTTGCTGTGTTAGCAAATGTGAGTTTCCCAGTTTGTGGAAAAAAATGCTTGTACGACCCCATTTCAAAAGCGGTTATAAATTAGATATCATGAACTACCGCCCGATTGCCATGCTCAGCTCCTTGTCACTGCTATTTGAGCGTATGATGTACAAACAGTTCTCGATCTGTCTGCAATAAAAGCTTTGCATAGAGCAACATCGTTTTAGGAAAAATCATTCAACCATCACTCAATCAATTCTCTACTGCAACAGGTTGTATGAGTTACTTGAAGCAAACAAAATGCCAATGACAGTGTATCTAGACATAGCGAAGCCTTTGATACCATCAATTATAATATCATACTTTTAAAATTTATTCAAATCGGATTTGACAGTGCTTTCTTCAGGTTTTTTGAGTCAAATTTATCTGATCAATAGCAGAGAGTTGTAATATCTTTAGGAAAATCGGACTTTTGACCAATCACCAGTGGTGGGCCTCAAAGGTCAATTTTTACAGTGTTTCTTTTTTCCCTTTATATAAATGACCTATCCGAAATAATTGTCAATGAGTGCTATTTAAACGCGGATGACACAAAAATGGTTAGCACTGTAGACAAAAAAAACAACTGGAAAAAGATATTGAAAATGCTATTGTTTGGAGCAAGGAGAATCGGTTAAACTTCAGTTTCTTTAATTTTAAAAACATGCAATTTTCATTACGTAAAAATCAAAACAAGCAAATTTTGCGTCTTCCCACAATGGAACCATCTCACAGGAAACACACTACAAAGACTTGGGCATATATTTTTCAGAAAATTTATTTTGGGATCATCACTTAGTTTTTGCTCTACAAAAAGCAAATCAGATACTTGCTTATCTAAAAAGAAAATTTCCAAGTGACACAAAATTGTCAGTCGAATGCAACTTATTCAAAACTTACATAATGTTGATCTTGTTTTATGGATCAAATTTTTGGTATGCCTGTGAAACTATCGCCAGGCAAATAGAAAGGCTTCCTAGAAAAAATTGAAAATGGATACAATCAAACATTCGTTTTACTGATAAAGAATACAATGATTCTCTTCGATCAGTAAATTTACTTCCGATCACATATCAATTTGTTTTTTTAGATCTCTTAGTTTTAAAAAGAATTTTGACAAGAAAACTTCCATTTGAGGCAGAGCACTTTTGGCAAATAAGGAATGGACATCCGAAAACACGATCAAACGAGAAAATATTTTGTATACTCAAACGAATGCTATCGCCAGCGTTGCCAATCTAATTTTTTCTACCAAGTTACAAACTTCAACAATTGAATGTCACTTGAGCTTGAATTTCCCAACTATAACCCATATTCAGGTCCTCCCAAATTCAAAAGAGAAGTCAAAGAATATCTATTTGATTTAGCTAAGAAGAATTTTAAATACAAATTATACGCATATGGACGGACACTGTTTAAGGGAAATCAAATTCAAGCCCGTTAGGAACTTACTAAGCTTGGTGAAACCAATTTTAGTGAATTCATTTAGTTTTTTTTATTATTAATAGTACTATTATTATTTTATTATTTTTATTATTATTATTATTATTATTATTATTTTTATTATTATTATTATTATTATTATTATTATTATTAGTATTATTACTATTATTATTATTATTATTATTATTATTATTATTATTATTATTATTATTATTGTTATAATTATTTAACTACCACAAATGATTAAGTTCTTTAAAATAGAGCAACCTCAGTTTGTTCTTAACGAGTGTTTCCAGAGTAATGTTTTTTCTACAACTATAAGATTGCAAACGTAACCCGGAACGATTTTCAAGTCCTGATCATAAATTCTCCAGTGAAATATACACGTCTTAAAAATACAAATCAGTACTGATAACCTGTTGTTTAAAGTCTCAAGACCTATGAAGACTTGCCAATACTTGTCAAGTCTAAACCAAGTCTTTGCAAACACTTGACAAGTTGAGTCAATTTTTGGCCGAGACTTGACCAGTCTTGAATATTTAAGCAAGTTTTGAGACATTATTTAAAATTGATGTATTTCAAAATTAGCTAAAATTGTCAACTGCTTAAAAAAAATCAAAATGAGCAAGCTTTTTCTAACCTGAGCATCTATCAACTTTAAATTTCTCATTTAATCACACGGAAATCAAAATGTTTTCAGTGGGTGGAAAAAAGTGGCCATGACTGGTATTTGACTATATCGAAAAGTTTTTCATCCTCTATTACGTGATCTTTGTGGTAGTGCTCGCATTTTTTTGAGCTTCTTTTTTACTTTGGAGGCTTTTGAATGCAAGCCATCGTTATTGGTGGTTTTTTTTCGTTGCGACACGGAAAAAAACCAACATTAAAACATGCGCGCAATACTTGAATTAAGACTTGTGAAGTCTTAGCCAAGACTTGCTCAAGATTCGCCAGGTCTTCGCTTGCTTCAAGTCATACCAATATCAGTCATATCAATCTTTTAATGGCGTTTGCTGTTAGTGGTCACATTTTTATTTTTGAAACGTTAAATGTTATTACAGGAATCTTAATGCATCTTCCAGTCAGTGGATGTTGCAAAATTTTTTTGCAAGAAATAACAATTCAGACCGATAAAATATCTGCAATATCTGCGGATATCAAAGTTTACTCTTTGTGTCAAAGGTATGACAACTGTCAAAATTTATTAATCCAAACAATAATTCTTCCTATTGCACTAATATTTTCAATAATTAGCTCAATGAAATTTTATAGAGAACTGCTGCAATGGGGAACATCAGGAACTTTGATGAGATTGGCAAAGCGTTTACAAAACATGAGGACTAGGCATCAGGATCCCAACAAATAGTTCAATTTCAATATTCAAATAAACGTTAACTGATACGCTGTCTACTAATTCAGCATGCAAAAGAACATATTCGGGTATTCAATTTTAGCGTTGCAAGGGAGTTAAAATGTGGTACGACTTAATATGCGAAAAAGGTACCCCATTTCAATGACATAAAGAGTTATCAGATATAGAAAACAAAGTAAAGCTAAGGCATAAATTTTTACAACCAACCACAGCCGGTCAAACTTAATTACAAAGTGGATCATCCTAGCCACGTTCAATCATATTGCGAGCAGTTCAAGTTTTCAATTTGTTTTAATTTCTGCGTTTTCATTGATTGTTTCTCATTTCACTTTTCACATTCTAAGCTGTCACTTTCATTTTATCTGGGCATTTTTTATATAATCAATTTAAACTGCTTCAGCCCTAGTTTTAAGCTTTACTTGGTGTTTAAAGTGCTCAAGTAATAAAATAGAGGGGTCACGAATGTGTGCGCCCTTCGGTTAAAAACGAGTCATCATGCAAGAGCGAGTCATCATTGCAAGGATGTTTCCGCTATTGCATCCTCACTTCTATATCACTTATCCCTCAACACAGGCCGGAGCGAAAAAGCAAAAGTGTCACAACAAAGTACAGTTTATAATGAACTCATTTTCAAAAATAAAAATTAACTATGCTTTTTCCGTCAAAACTATGGTTCTCACAAAAAATAAATTAGAAGTCTTTGAAAAAAAAGAGCTGCAATTTATAGATGAATTTGTGTATCAAGTTTTTTAGTGTCCACTATAGTGAAACAGCCATACATTTACATTAAAATATTTTTCATAAAAGAAGAGTTCGCTGCTTATAAAATGTGGCAGTCATAAATTTTTAAATTTTTGGTCGGAAAATTGCAGACTGCCGCTATTTATAGAAACAAATCTAATGTTGTATGAACTATTTGTAAGTAGAGGAGGATATTTCTTGAAAAAAGCGCACGGTATTCGGCCAGGGTTTTTCGAGACAGCTAATCGTTCCTCTGACAAAACTTCATATCGTTGGAAAAATTTATAGGAAAACCTGGTCCTAGATTTTATAAAAATTTTTAGTTGTGATAGATTCCCATTTTCCAACAAATGGATCAATGCAACCACGTTTCTGTGATTTCTTTGCATTGTTGAATTCACCTTTGAAAATTTCCAAATATCACTTCTGGTACTAACCAATTTTCGTTTTTTTTTCAAGTCTTATTTATCGTAATTTACAATCGTTGCGTTTTTGTAAAATTTTTATTGTAAAAATGTCCGTTTCGATCACTTCAGCATTTAACATTACTTTTGCTCCGATTTGAAATTGTGCAATTGCTTGAATTGGTAAAGATAGAGTGGAATCTTTCTATTCCTAGAGTTTTTATTCCATAGAGTTTTTCTATTCAGATAGATGTCATAGTTTCAAAGTTTCTTTTGTTTTTCATCATAAAAAGAATTGAAAATAATAGCTCAAGAAAAAGTCATTTGTTAATTACATACATCTTAATTTTAACATGATTAGTGAGACTAAAAAAACCTAATTGCTGTGAAGTATTAAGGTAAAATTTTTTATGCTTTTATGTATAAATGACGACAAAAAAATCCAATGTTCGCAGCGTTCAATGATGGGTTTTATTATTCATCTTGATTATTAATTTGGAAATATTGACATTGACTGTTGGGTTTTGCGACAGTTGTATAATTTTACCTTTGCGTACTTAACTTTCGATAGAAATATCAAAAATGCGTGTTACGCTGGGAAATGAACCCCCACGGAAATTCCCCCACTTAACTTTAGATAGGAAATAATCCCCCCACGGAAAATAACCCCCACAGAAATAAACCCCAACGGAAATAAACCCCCACTTTAAAATTTAATATCGGTCGTAATAATTTGTTCGGTTGTGATAGTTTCATATCAGGTCCCACGGGCTGCTAAGGCATGGCCATGGCCCGCGAGGCATGACCAAACGCGCTAAATGCGCAGCTCTTTAATAGTAAAGTGGGGGTTTATTTCCCTGGGGGTTTATTTCCATGGGGTTTTATTTCCATGGCGGTTTATGGTCGTTTTTTCCCCAACCGACGCTAGGGTAATTTTTTATAAGTCGTTTGTTTTCCTAACCAATTTCATTCAACTTGAGGAAATAATTGGTCACTCGAGCTTCAGAAAGCTTGGGTAAACATTCGAGGACAAAAACGCTATGACATGTGTCATCGAGCCTCTTCTCAAATTTGTTTCTGGGCTCCTAAGTAGACAATCATTCATACAAAAATAACATTTAAAAAAGCTGAATTCACACAAACTTAATGCAATACTTACAGAATGATAGAAAAAATTTGGCCAGAATGAGAAATGGCAACGAGCAGCATGAACACAATTGATGATCTGTTCACGCCCAGTTTCATGGATGCAGCAACAGTTAACAGGTTGCTGAACAGCCCAACCACAGCTGCAAGAGGAAGTGCAAAATTCTGAACAACTAGTCGCCAGTAATCCCAGTCGATAGTTCCAGTCAATGTCTGTAGAGTAACATTTTCAGAATTATTGCGAAGACTGAGATTTATTTGCAAAGCTGCCATTTCAGAAGAAATCGTACCATAAATTGTATAAGATTAATATAACAAGAACAACCAAAATGACGAACTAAAATTTCCTGTAATTTTTTATATTTACAAGTTTTTCAATTAGGTAAAATCAATTTATTGGAGAAAAAGCAAATAATTAATGTCTGTTTATATTACCTGAAATAGCAAGTTCAAAACTAAAAATACAGAATTTTCCAATATTCATCCGTGCCCACGTTTTTGTGTTCACTGATGAAGTGCCCAAGGGTAATTCATAAAAATAACAGCGGAATTTTTTGTAAACAAAGCAACAAACTGAAACTATCTTCGGATGAGAGGAAAAGTTGAAGCAATTACAGGTAAAATTATAATTATCATTCAAAACATAAATGTCAACCTCTTAATTGCATAAGAGATATCAGGCACGTTTTCAAGTAACTATTCTCCTACTGATAATGATTTCCTTTTTCGAGTGGGTTGTTATGTTGATTTTTATAAAATAAAGTCATTAAATCAAGACAAAATGAGAAGAGAAAGTCGAGCGCAAATCTGTGAATGAGAAAGAACCTCTCTTTTGTATTTTTTCTTTCATTTTTGTCGAGCTCTTTTCTCATTATGATACTTTTTATCATCAAAATTTTAATTTTTATCTAATCGAGAAGAGTATTTGATAGAGATTTTAGAGATCTTTGGAGAAGAATCATATGTAAATAAGTTTCAAGAAAAGGGGTCAACTTTTATAAATTAATGAAACGTGTTCGGACAAAACAACCCCCGACAAACCAAATTAATTACCTTTGAACAGTTGATTAATGTTAGTGAAGCTAGAGAAAATAAAATGTTGATCAAATGCGTTTCTGAGCATGAAGAATCTTCACCACACTTCAAGATAAAAATATCATAAATGTACAGAAAAACAGTGAAATGATGTTCAATGACCTGTCTTTGTTTCTGTAGCAACAGTAAACAATTTACTATTATTATTATTGTTCCGACCCCACTTGTGAGGGGAGGAACTATATACTTAAGTGGGTTTTTTTTGTTCAGACAATTTTGGCCGATCGATATATTCATCATAGAGAAATGTAAATCATTAAAAAGCTCGCCCAGCTTAGAATTCGAAATTAAAATTTTTTTTTCAATTTGCATTTTATCGAGGATTGTAATTTTGTGTGAACGCCGCATATTTGGCATGATTTTGCTCACTTTTAGTGAAATTTATCTTCAAATGATCATTTTTTTTGTAAAAATATCAATTCAAAATTACTTTTTAAGCCACAAAATGAATCAATTTTGTGTTCCTTATAGACAAAAGGCACTAAAAAAGACTAGTTCTGGTCTCATAGGGAAGTTTACTAAAAAAAGTTCAAATTCTATTTGAGAGCTGTTTTTTTTAGAAAACTTCATTTTTTGTTTTTTAAGTCACATAAAGACTGGTCACTCTTCATATTGAGGTTCTGTTAATGAAAAATCTCATATACAATCAAATGAAGCCCACAGAACAAAAGATTCCTTTTCAAGGAGTCGCTCATGTTTTTTTTTGGATTTGACTCCGAGTTTTTGTAATTTTTAATGAAATTTTGATGTTCTTTTTGAAATTTTATTAAATTTTTGGAGTCACATGGCACATTCATTTGACTAAAAGTGCAATAGGTTTCGTAATGAGCATTAAGTGATCCTATTTAGTGCTTTGAGTTGACAGCTAATGGCTGTTAAAACTTTAAGAAAAATTTTCGAATATTTTTTTGAACAATTACCGATCTTAAACTTATTTTGTGAGTTGTATTTCAGTATCAGTAAAAAAAGAACGCCTTTTTCCCCGCTACAAACAAAAGTAATCTTCTTCGCGGTTTTATGTTCTAAATATTGGTTTTATGACTTCGATGCTACAAATTTTCAAAAAATCTTTAAAAATTTTTTGATTTTGTTTTTTTTTTAAATTCTGTTGAAATCTTATCACATTATCCTATTATTGATAGCTCCAAATGGCTTAGAGAAGACGTTCAGCGGATTGAAGATAATGTTTTCAGATGAAATGTTATTGTTTAAATGGCTTCGACACTTTCTTCTCGCTTTTTTCTAAGGAGTTTTTGGTTTTTGCCTGTATTTGATGTTGTTTTCATAGTCAAAAGTTTGATTGTAACTTCTTAATAATTACTTATTCATGGCAAAATATTTGTTGTCCCATCGAGGCATAACTGAGCGCAATTATTGGTTTCCTTCGAAAATTATTGAATTTAATGGCTGTTAAGACTTAAAAAAAGTTTCCATTTTTTAACATTAATCAATCTTGTACTTATTTTCGTCCTTGTCCTCCCATCAAGGCATAACTGAAACTAATTTGATTGCTGGTTTCATCTACTAATTTTTGGCTTTATGAACTCGATGATACAAGATTTCACAAAAAAAATAAAAATTTTTGGATCTTCTCTTATTTTTGGTTCCTATTGAAAACTTTTCATATTATTCTATTATTAATAGCTCCCATTGGCTTAGAGAAGACCTTTAATGGATCGCAGATAAAATTTTCTGAAAATAGATCATGGTTTAATTAGCTCCGACACTCTCTTGCACTTTTCTGCTGAGTTTTTGGTTTTTGCCTGTTTTCGTTTTTGTTCCCATAGTCAATGACTTACTGTAATTATTTAATGTTGACTTATGATTAACAGACATTCTTATTGTCCATTGATCCAAAATTTGGACAATTTATTGGCTTCCATTGAAAGCTATTGAGTTTCAGGGCATTGATACTACTATGTGTTTTCTCAAACATTTCGTGGTTTTAATGTATTTGGTCATAATTGTTGATCTTCTGAAGTCGTATTAATAAAAAATTGAAAATCCTCACTGTTAAAAAATTCTCTGCAAATAGAGAAGTTTTTGATAAAAGTTCACTTTTTAATGACTTCGACACTTTTCTCGCTCAACTTTTTTTGAATTTGCAATTTTTGCCTGTATTTTTTATTCTTTAGGCAGCCATGAACTGCTGACCGGTAACAAAACCTTGTAATGGAGGATTGAGTCAACAATATTACCAAAGCAGTCAGTTTAAAGCGAATAGTCGTAAAAAATTTGATATTTTAACTTTTCAAAATTTTAAGGATTTCTCAATTTTTCAGTTTTTGTTGTCGTTTTTGTCAACATTCTCTTCAATGAGAAGTCACATAACATTCACCGTATTTTAAAAATTAACATGTTTACTGATACTATGACGTAACTGATATTTTGGTATGCGGACAATATGCGTTTTCATAAAAAGTTATGTGAGTGGTGTATTTGTGTTTCTTTTTCTCCACCTATATCACTATTGCGTAATAAGAGATCCCAATGATTTTCAACTGTGGCTCAATTGAACTTTTTTATTCATTTAGTATACTTTTAGCTGAATCAGTATAAATAGAACTTGAAATGAAAAATACATAGTTTTCAGATAATAGCTAATGATTTTAATTGCTTCGCTAATTTGTGTTTCCGCAGTGTTTGTATTTTGTTGTTCGTAATTTTTTGAGTTTTTCTGCATCTATAAACCTTTCCAATGGCTTAGTCTAACCCAGGGCAGATCCTATTGGTTTCATTATTAATTCTTAGTATATTTATTAAGAATTATTTTGTTAAAAGCTAATGATCTTTTACACTTGAAATTATTTGTTTTAAAAAATGTTGATTGATTGTTGGATTTCGCCTCATTATTTCTTCCTTTTGTCGATTTTTTGCCTTGTATCATTAAGGAAAAATCCCATATGATAAGTAGCTGGAAAAAGTTAAATTTGTGTAGCTAGGGTTTTGTGTAATTGTAATTTGACGTTGTTACCAGGTGCTTTAAAATTTAGATAGTTTTTGCCGTTAAAATTTTGTTATTGCTTTTTGTTGTTGTTGTTTTTTCTCGTAGTCCTTTCAATGCAGATTTTGTTGTAATGAGGCATGACATTAATAAATTCAATCGTTTGTTTGGGTTTGTAACGATTTTGTGAAACTCAAACATCTGTTTTCGATTATCTCTTTGTCAAAGTTGTAGGTCAAAAGACATTCAAGTCAAGAATTCAGCTGAGCGCGGGTCGGAACATCATGTGCGAATGCACATTAAAGAGTCTCCTTGTTACTTCTGACAAAAATTTACCTCAATCTTTGTATAGATTGGATTGAATCAAGACTCAATTTACCAGATTGACTCAATATAGTGCTCAAAGTCCAGTACAAAGGAGCAAAATCGAATGAAATGCGATAACTGACGAAGTAAGGTCTTAAAGAATAAATGCACAAAAACGCATTGCTATAAGTTATCGAAGTCAATAATAGTATTGGTATCTGGTTTAAATTTTGGGCAAATTTTCTTCTAATTAAAATGCATTTAAACTTTGCCAAAAATTTCCAACCAAATTCGAACGCGTTTTCACAACAAAAATATAGACCATAATTTATTGCTTTTATTTCTATACTTTCCAATAACAAAGTTGGGCAGATTTCAATGGTGAATCTTTTCCGGCAACTAGCAAGCTATATTTAAACAAGATAGCCAAAAGAAATTTTTAAGCATCACTACCGTGACAATTCTGTATGTTTTAAGATAGAAAATATAATAATTTTAAGGAGTTAATAACTTTTAAACTTAATCACATTTCCTGATATAAGGAAGACTGAAATATATAAAAAATTATTTTCGTCTCTACTTAGTTTAAATGTTGTTTTTCAGGCAAACGAAAAAAGCAAGCATTAACACAAGCAGTTCCGAGGTTTTTGGTAAATAAAAACCAAAGAAAATTATTCGAATATTAAAGACATAGGAGTTGAAATATGATTGAAATACACAGTTTAGAAGAATTGCCAAAAACAGTAGCAGGAAAGTTTCCTTCTTCGACGTTGCTAATGATATTAATAACTTCAAATCGAAAATCGAACTCCTTTTGTCGGGTTCTTTTACAGCATAAAATAGTCAGTTATCTTTCATAAAACAGTCAATTTTTTTCTAAATTTGTCAATCAATCAAAGGATAGACTTTTTCAAATACTTTTAAATGGTTTAGTTTATATTGTTTTGTTTGTCAACTTGTAATTTATTCTCATCATTGAGAAGTCCGATCCAGCTCCTTGTATTTCAAAAATTAACATTTATACTGATATTATGTCGTAACTGATGTATTGTTTGTCGGACAATATACGTTTTCATACAATTTTGTGAGTGCTGTATTTGTGTTTCTTTTTCTCTTCTTACAGCACATTCGCGTAATGACAAATCCAAATGACTTTCAAATTTGGCCCACGTGAACTTTATCAATCTTCCGGTCTTTTTTTAGCGGGATTAGTATGAATAAAAATTGAAAGAAAACCCCTTAAAATTTTGACAAAAGCTAATGATTTTATTGGCTTCATTAATTTGTTGTCGCAAACTGTTTGTAATTTTCTGAGTTTTTCCTCATCTTTAGTCTGTTTCTATGGCTTAGTCTAACCAAAAACAGGAGGTATTGGTTTGATAATAAATTTTCAGTAAATTCATCAGGAATTTTTTTTTATCAAAAGCCTATGTTTTTTAAGACTATGGAAATTATTTGGTTTACAAAATGTTGAATTTCACCTCATTGTTTCTTCTTTTGCCGATTTGTAACCTGGTTTTATTAACGAAAATTTCTATCTGCTTTATAGTTGGGAAAAATTAAATTTTTGTAGTTAAGGTTTTATCCAATTAAATTTTGACGTTGTTACTAGGTGCTTTTAAATTTAGGTATTTAGTTTTTGCCGTGAAATTTCTTTTTTTGCTTATTCTGCTTTTGTTTTTTCTCTTAGTTTTCTATAATTACAGATCTCGTGAGCGCTGCATTGAGGTCTAACATTATGTTTTCCAATTAGTAGTTAGGTTTGTAACAATTTTTTAAAACTCAAACATCTTTTTTTGTCTCTTCATTTGGTTGACATTTAAGACAAAAATGTAGATGAGCTCGGGTCGGAACATAATTTGCGAACACACTTTAGCGAGCGTCCTTGTTGTTATTAATTTTAATACTATTATTTATAATATTTTTATTTTTATTATTATAAATATTACTATTATTATGATTATTATTTTTATTATCATTATTATTATTATTATTATTATTATTATTATTTTTATTATTATTATTATTATTAAAATTATTAATAATATTAATATTATTCTTATTATTATTATTATTATTATTATTATTATTATTATTATTATTATTATTATTATTGTTATTATTATTATTATTATTATTATTATTATTATTATTATTATTATTATTATTATTATTATTATTATTATTATTATTAATTATAAGCAGTTTTGATTAAATCATTGGCGGTATCTTGAATTTTACCATCTTCAGTTTCAGTATTGCACGCCTGAATATAAATGTTGACGCAATTTAATTGAACTATAATTTTGTCAACTGCAAACTTTTTTAGGGCTGTTTTCAATTACCATTACTTTGTTTATATGTGATCCGAATAGAAAGTTTTCAAAAAGAGTATGAGAATATGCATCACAAAAGTAACACTTAGTCACTCAAATTAAATTTCATCACTTGAAATTTCTTTTGAGAACCGGATTTGCTCATATTTGTAAAACTGCGAAGAAAATGGAATATGTGTCTATGATGGTGTGAAAACAATTATATCACGAAGACAATTTCTACTGAAACATGTTTCGCAGTGCATCATTGCTGAAACCATTCTGCTTAACGTTTTTCGACCGCATAGGAAAATTTGAAAACGTTGAAGCATTTGATCGAAAAAGAATAATTATTGTCTGCAGAAAAACTAACTTTTGAAGTGCGAATATCTTAAGCAAATAACTGAAACTTTGACAAGCCGACAATTTGTTTAATAATTTCTCGCAAAAACGAAATTTTAGTCGTTGCTTCAGTAAAGTTTAGTATGGTGACTCAAAATATAGAAGAATGCAGGTGATAAATGCAAATGTTAACATTCATGCTGCCTCTAATGAGCGTATAATGATATTAACTTGATTTTTCTGACCCTTCAAGATTCAAGATTTTTAACCGTCCCATTTTTTTTAAAAAAAGGTCTATATGTTCATTAATATTAAGAAAAACTGAACTTCAACCATGAAATCAATCCTGAAAAGATAAAATTGTGAAATTGTGAGACTAATAGTTGAAAAAATTTAAATTTTTTATAATTACTGTAACAAGCATGGCGGTTAAAGTTTCACAAATATTTTTATTTAGAATTTTCAATTTTTAACTTTCTGCGGTTAAAAAAGAAAAACTTTTCGTGCGGCGATTTTGCAACGATTTGAAGCAGAGTTTTAACTCCTTCAAAGCTCACTGAATGAGATGCAAAAATGCATTGAAAATGATAAAATATTAGATATTCAGTTTTTGCCACTATTCGTTTAAGAAATTTGCTTGGAGAAACCTTTTTAGTTTTCTGTTTTTTCTATCAAGATAAATTTTTAGTTATCTTGAGCCAAAAAAATTTGAAAAAAATGGCCAAGAAACAATATTACGAAAGAGGTAATTTTCTATGATAACTGTATCAGCAGGTTTTCTGTCTCACGTGCAGATCTAACATGTAATTCAATAAATTCATTTTCAATATAACTTAAATGTGTATCAATAAAAAATGCTTTATATTTTCTTTTCGTCAGCGGAACTAGACCAAAAATTCTGTCCCTGAACTCAAATTAAGAGCAGCAGTGCTTTGTGTTTCTATAAAATTGATGGTTGAAAATGTTATAATTCAAATTAATTACTACACATTTTATATAGTTGTTTTACATTGGACCTCAGAAGGCACTTTATGCTAAGGTCCACAAATTTTTTCTTTCGCTGAAGTCACGAAACAATCGCTACAAGCGGACAATTCTTTCTGAAAACTATCAATTGCAAAACGTCTCCACCGGATTAATTGGCCTTCCTTTTTAATCCCTTTGGTTGTTGAGTCCCTTTTTGGTTGTTGAAAAAAGTGATGAGTACAATTACGAGGCTGAAGTTAAGAAAAAAGATTTTAGTTCATGCTTCTTCTGCTCTTATTTGCTTTTCTGTTTGACTGTAATTAGGGCGATTTTGCACTGCTCTTTCCCTCATTCATAAAATGTGTATTAACCGTTGCTTTCATTAAACAACAAAATGGCTGCAATTTTAGAAGTCACAGTTGCTCATAGTTTTTTTTCTAATTTCCAATTTTGCAAACTTTTTCTTGAAGCACTCAAAGTGTTGTACGCTTAGCGGCACTGATAAAACGCACAAAAACCCCAAAAAGAAGAACAGATAAGATAGTTTACCTTAAAAAAATTGTTTGTTTTGACGTAGTTTTCACTTATCAAACCTCTCTTTTAATTCTGGGTATCTGGTTTGACTTACAACAATTAGAGATCAACGGTAAAATTGAATAACTTGCAAATGTGTTTAAAATAAACAGGTAGATTATACTGATTTTAAACAGAAATTAATCATTTACTTTCTTTCAACTATTAAATAAATTAATCACTGTATCATTGCTGTTCTTATTATAACAATATCAAAAGTGTAGCTGGTTGTTCTCATAGGTAAACATAGGATTTGAACACTCCTGATTTTCTGTTAACCGGTATTTTCTTGTGTTTGCCTCTGTTATTCTTCCTATTTATGAGGTTGATGTCATTTTGCTTTAAAAAGTTGATGAAATGCTTCGCTGAAAGAAAAATGAGAGAGTACAATTGACCCGAAAACATCAGTTCTTACTCTAAAGGATTTTGGATTCTTAGAAAATACAGAGAACGAATTGCCTTGGCCATTTTGCCTGAAACTGAGTTTAGGAAATATTTAACGCTTAGGTTTAGAACCAATATCTACTCCTGGATAACGACAAGCGTGAGTTGGTTTGATTTCTTCAACTTAAAAAAAATAACTGAGATTTAATATGATTTGTAAAGGATAATAACAATTCTGTTTTATCGGCAACTAACGTTAATTGATTCTCTGTCATTTTTATAGGATTATTTTCTTATTTTTTTTTTCATTCTAATGCAAGTTGAACAATGTCATTGTCACACTCCAGTTTTTGAGAAAAATTGTTGACGTATAACAGAAAATAGGAAATCCTAGCATTGTTTTTGTGAAACACCAAGGTTAATAGTTATTGTCTGAAAAGTCAGTACCCATTTTTATGCATTGTATGAGATTTCTGAGAAAAATATTTAGAAGGAAAATTATCTATTGAGAGAGATCGGAATTTCAAAACATCTCATTCAGTTTCATTTGAAAAAATATTTTGAAAAGGTAATTTTCTATGATATCTGCGTGAGAACGTTTTTTTTTGTCTCGCGGTAAAACCCAGCATATCAATCAACAAATCCCGCTTTTATACAATTTCAATGTGTAACTTACTACGTGTGATCAGTTGCAGGATATCGAGGAAGGGTAGTCCCAAAATCTTATTGTACTCAATCGCAACTTTCTTGTCGTCGTTTAATAGCACCAGACTACGAATTTTGAATGTACTCCTTCAGAAGAAAGTTTTTCCTTCTTTTTTATGATTTCTGGTTAAATTGATTTTGCGTTATCATATGGCACAAGAAAGATTCACGATCATCATATTTGCATGAAAAATTTGTCAAATCTGATTGGAAAAATTTTTTTAATCAATTTTGAGGATAAAACAACAATTTATTAGTGTTTTAATTAGCAGTAAAAATAATATTTCTATAGGTAGTCTAAAAAAGATAGAGAACTAGTTTTGAGGCCCCATTGGGGATCTTTTCTGTTAGTGCCCCCCCCCCCCCTCCCCCCAGCTTGATCCCATATTGCTTAACGCTGGCTTGGTTTCAAATCGACTTCGCATCGTCTGAACTCTGCGTGGTATACTACTCAATTTGTGCATACAAACGTAGTTCTCTAGCTCTTCCTTAGATACTGGCAAAATCACTCATGTACCACCATCCTGACTCTGCGAGAATACATAACTCATGATGAATATACAGCAGGGTAGAAACATGTAAGTTCTTTTGTCCTACAAATTTAAAAATTGTTTGTCACATGGCTGGTGGGAACATAACGTGCCAACGCACATTACCAATGCTGCACGTTGGGTTTTAATTTTGCTGCTGTCTGAAGCTTAACTATTGAAATTTTTAAATATATCAGCCGGGATTTGTTATTATTATCCCATTTAATTATGCAATTTTAATTTTCAGTGACATTTCCTCCTCTTAGCTTGCGTGAAAATGTCTTCAGGGTACTACGAGGCCGCAAACCATATTAAAAGTAAAAATATTATAATTTTTGAGACTCGAATTACCAATTTTTTCAAGGGCAAGATTATAATTAGCAATAACTGAGAAAAATAATTTGAAGAAAATTCTGTAGTTTCCTTATTTAGAAACGATTGTGGAAGCGTGCTTTGGAAGAAGGCTGAAAAACTTAATTAACTGAAAATAAGGCTGTAAAACCATGTTTATGTGATGAACAGGGTTTGTTGTTAGCTCAATTCTCATTGAGTAACTGCAGTCTATATTGAACAAAAAAAATGTTAAGAAATGTTTCATGTGATTAGGGGGTCGGGGGGGGGGGGGGGGTGGAGGTTCTGGGTGTGTGTGTGTGTGTGTGTGTGTGTGTGTGTGTGTATGTGTGTGTGTGTGTGTGTGTGTGTGTGTGTGTGTGTGTGTGAAGGGGGTGCTGGGAGAGGATTTTTGGGCTTGGGAGTTGTAAAAAAATAATCTTTTACAGAAAAAGGTTTTGAAAATTTAATGCAATAATTGACCATTTCCGTATTTCTTTTTTTTTTCGTACACGAACTGGCTGCTGTTTAACCGCAATAGTTCTAAGCACTGCAATTTAAAATAACGAATATAATTTAGTTTCAACCGCCTGATGAAATGTTGACTAAAAAGGGTGCATAAAAAATTGGATTTCTTAATCAGCAGAGAGTTCAAAGAGATATGAACAAAATTTCAATGATGAAAGACGTTTTAGCTCATCTGCACGGAAGTCAAATAAATAAAAATCTAATTGTTACGTAACCCAGTCAATGAAAAAATACATTTGTTTGCAACACAACTCAGTACGTTTTACCCGTTTGGGCCGTTCGTAAGAAATATAATGTATAGGAATTTAATCCCTAAAAAGGACGTTGGTGAATGACCTAATTCTGCGTTGCATAACAAAAAAGTAAGTGCTGGTATTCGGATAGTATTACTGAAGAAAAATGATATAACAATTCGCCCAAAAGTTTTAATACAAGCTAGTTTAGTTCTTATGTTTTAGTTCACCGTATAAGCTCTTAGTTCAAACAAAATATCAAATTTAATTTTGAATTTGCTGAACTAAAAAATATTTGATGCTCATTTCTTAATAAAACGAATTAGGGAAATTAACAATGAAAAAAATTAAGGAAAAATCAATTTAAGGTACTTCGTTTAGTTACTTAACTTTAAATGAGAAATTTCGAATGAGAAATCTAAATTCATAAAAGCGTTCAGCAAAGATTTAGGTGAACGCATGAATAATTAAGAGTAAAAACGCTTTTGTTTCTTAGAAGAAAAATAAAAAGCTGAGATTATTATGGAGAAGACGGAGAAGAAAACACATATTTTTAGACCCTCATCTAAACAACAGACCAAAAAATACTTGCACACAAATGTACGAAGGAGCAATATGTATTCTCCTTCGCAATATGTATTCTCCATGAATATCATGTCAGAGCAACAGCAAAAGAGAAGCTAATATGTTTTTCCATTGTAATTTTCTTCCAATTAATTTAGTAATTAATGCAAAAGCAATACCCTATGTACAAAAGGTTATCGTTTGAAGGAAGCAACGCATAGCTTGATATCAAATTTTTTTTGACGAAAAAGGAGTTTGGAAACTTTTATGGACCTTAGGGTTTTTGGTTAGAAGATTTTAAATGAAGTGATTTTTGTTTGAGACATGTATGAGCCATTTTACCGATCTTTTGTTTTATGTTATTATGGAACTTTGAGAATTCAGGGCCAGTGAAGAAGAACAGGTGCTATGAATATGTTTGTTGAAGCATTTTTCCTATTAGCGCTCTTCTGACTTTTTTGCGTTAAAAATTTTCTGTTTAAATATGTTTCATTGTAATAGACTCACACAAGCGTTTCCTGAACTCTCTCTCTCTCTCTCTCTCACTCACTCACTCACTCACTCACTCTCTCTCTCTCTCTTTCTCATTCTCTTTCTCTCTATCTCTCTCCATCTCTGCCTGTCTGGTCAAGTCCACAGTTTCAACTAACAATAACATATTCCGTTAGTACCAACAAACATCTAGCTGCTATTTTTACCAGTGCAAAATTCCAGGCGGTGTAGGTTAGTGCCCCTATAAACGCAGTATCAAACTGCAATTCTAGTAATCAATTCAAATAAAATAAATGTACAAATAAGCAACGTCATATTAGCATAAAACGTGAAAATCAGCAAGTGGAACGTTTTGTAATGCTCTCTTACACGGTTTTATTCTGATGTTATTGAGGTAATATTAGGTTCATAATCAGTCAGCCGGTATTTAGAAAACCAAATAATTGCAAGCCGAAAGTTACCTTAATCGGTTCCTATCGTGGTTGTTTTTACTTAAAATATGATAAAAGGATCTTTTCTGAACCTCCTACGTATATTGAAACCTACTATGGGGGTTGGGAATTATTTTTGAACGTATTTATTTTGGCGTCATCAGCCGTAGCTAAATTTTTCTGGCCCAGAAGGAGATGTCGGAAAAACTGAAACAAATTTTGACAGCAGGAGGACGAGTGAATGTGTTGACGTATGTAAGACGACGGAGCCTCCGATGCTATTGGACCCGTAACGCATTTCTACAATCCGAGCCGTAGGGTAGTGACATCTAGGGTTAGTTTTCTCAAATAACCGAACCAAGTCAAGGATCTGAAGGCGTCTGCCACTTAGAACGTCAGTTTAGAGTCGACACATTTTTACTAATCCACCGGGATCAAATCACCTAAGCTTGAGACTGCGCACCATCGTAGGATGTTCAAACTAATTCCTTATGAGTAGGGACGGAAAACTGGAAGAATATTTTTCTAACAAAATCTGGTTAGTCGTGATGGCGTTCAAACGATTGGCTCAGATCAGGTTTTTTTAGCGAACAAGAATCAGGAGCGTGCTCAACAGCTAGTATGCAGCAGTTTTATGACGAAAATTCAAGACGTGAAACGAGGAGTATATATAAAGCGCTTAAAAATTTGCAGCAACGTTCTCCGTACACCAACATGATATTGTTTGTTAGCCGGAGTGAAAGTACAATTTAAACTTTTGATCTGAAGCTCGGATGCCATGTTGACAAGGCTCCCTTTTGCAATATGTTCCTGGACTTCTCTTCTCCTCTAATGACGTTAAGGTCCTTTTGCAACCCGATCATGGCACATGTACTCCTACGTGACACAAACGACTTAACTCCAATAACAAAGAAACTGTTGTACATAGATATAACTATCTCACCATGGAGTGCGCGAGCGAGTAGTAAGAAAATTGACGCGGAATACTCACTTTTTGTTAGTACGGCAGACAGTAAAAACGGGCCAAACTAGACGACAGTGTTGGTGAAGGGAGAAGACTGACAAGTTTCACCTCAGATAGGTCAGACATGATTGGTTGCTTTGTTGCAGTGCGGAATTAGTCTCAATTAGTTTGCGTTGATTGAGCGTGACTATGATCCTAATTTTAGTACTGCATAGTTTCATTTTGGATTCCGCATCATTTTCTGCAGTGATCCTGCGCAATTTATCTGATGTAGTCAACAGCCTGATTTCGAAACTTGACGTGAGCGTTTTCAAAGAACAGGTTTACAAAAGGATGACGAGCATCAAAGATGATTGCTTTAGATTGAAAATTTAATATAGGGCTTTGGATAAAGTCTGTTTAATAGTGTGTGGATGATTGACGCCTATTGAAACGTCATTGACAATGTCATCGTTCAGCAAAAACGGACAGTTCACAATCTTCAAGAATTGTGGATATTGATCCAGCTACTGCATTGCAAATCCTCCGCGGTCATTTCATGCGTGCCAGCGTCAACTAGATTATCGTGAGTGGCTACGTGTAACCATTGGCCAACTCTGTTGTTCCCATGCCCGTAAGAGTTGTGACACGGGCACGCAGGAATGCTACAGTACTGAAGATATCCTTGGAACTGTCGACGTACATATGTATTTATACATTTTCAAAAAGCAGACAAAAACTCTAGAATATCAACGCGTGATTGATCCTCCTGGAATGAGGCAAGAACCTTCGGCACTGTAGATTAAGGTGCATCTGAGTTAAATTGAACTACCCCGATTTAGCACATTGCTTAAGAATTTAGTCAGCGCAGAGTGTTCCCACGTTCATTATTGACAGCATTTAATATATCAACACAACAAAAAAGAAGTTTCAGAGAACTTTGATTTAGAAACTGAAACAACTGGAGAAAAAATTTTTTCCAGAGGAACCAAGAAACCTAAGTAACCATTAGATACGGAATACTTAGCAGCAGCTTCAAATGTGATAAATGTGAAAGAAGAGCTTTTCTAAAACGTGTTGTAACTGAACCCGGAGCCATTAAGTTTAAATTCTTGGATTATTGACTTGTTTATTTGAGCAAGATCAGTTTTTTTTATTACCCTTTGACGACTTTTAGATTTTTTAAACAACTCAAATGTCAACTCGATGACTTCTGATTCTAAGCTAACTCTTTTTTCATACTCTGTAATTTTTGCCAGCAAGAACGTTTGAGACAGAACTTGATAAAATTGGCTGTAGAAGTCACAAAAGTTTATATATTTTTTCATTTTTTACCTTAATAATTAAAAAAGAACCCAAAAATCTTTGCGAAAACAGCGGCTCCGCATCTGGTTTATACAATGAAACCATTCTCGTTTCAAGTTTTTTTTCGCCGCAATGGTTTTTTTCAGAAACGCCAATCACTTGAAAATGAAACATTTTAAAAATTTTTTTGTCATAAGTACTTTGTTTATGTTATTGACCTTATCAAATTTTTCTCAATTTGTTTTTCAAGTTTTTTTCCCACAAAGTCCTTTAACAATGTAATTTAGTAAAAAAAGTAGATGTATGCAGAAGTCAAATTAAATTAAGCCAGTAGTTTAATCATGCGGCAAAAGCAGGTGAAGCAAATCAATCTATCTAAGAGGTATTGGTTATCATAGCAGGACAAGTCCTGGAATTCAAATCCGGAAACCAAAACAGCAAATAAACTGCAATTGTAACTAACTGATTCATTTTACAACTTCGGATTTAAGTTATTAACGAAGAAGCAAATTTTCTTAAACAATTGCGAAAGAAAAGATCAATAACCTGTAGTCTCAAAGTAATCAAAAATCACGATAATATACAGATTTAGCTAAAAAAACACGAATGAAGCACACAAAACCCATAATGTAATTATTACAACAAAAAGATTATGAAGAGTTTAAGAGCGGGCAACAGAAACGAATTAGATGGCTTTTTAAAACAGGTGGTGCCTCAATTATTCCAAAACGTTCTAAGTTTGACAGCTTCAATAAAATTTATTTAAATATGAAGCAGAAAAAAACGTATGAGACTATTTATTTATTGAAATACCGTTAAAAAAGCCATTTGAATAAAGAAGAGCTGGGATTGCTTCTTCACATCGTTAAATATTTTGATCTATGTGAAAAACCATAAATTATTAGAAAAGTTTTTGTAGCTTGTGAAACTGTGAAGTTAAACAAAAGCGCTATGTATCACTCCAAAAGAGAGTAATTGTTTTTTTATGTTGTTTTCGTTTTACATTCCGGAAACGATTAATTTTGTAATATGAGCATCATATCTAAAAATTCCAAACTCGAAAACAATATCAATTTTGTACGAGAATTAAGTAACCATAAGCTAAGTCCGAGAAGGGACAAAAATAAGACAAATTACTGGAGAGCATCTAAGACCTATTAATTGTTTTTACATTGAAACTGCAGACTCGACTGTTCATCGAAAATAATTATAAAACTGTTTTTTAAGAAAATATTCAATTGTAACCTTTGTTTCATCAAGAAATGAAGCAAAGATTTGACAAAGCGAAAGAGATTGAACAATTGAATTTGCTTTAAAACATTTATTTTCAATGTCAGAAAATTATCAGAATCATAAAAGTTGATGCGCAGGGATGAAACTAAGCGATAATGGAATTACTTGTCGCCTTTTCTATGAATCGTAGAGAAATTTGATGTTCTGAAGTCAGAGAGAGTTGATATTCATGACAAGTCGACATACACCTGTAAAAATATGATTTCACTCCTATCCGAAAAATAGACGCTGACGCTCTGGAAATTAATTTTTGTGTTACGTATGTTTTCTCAGTGTAATTAAATATTCTGTTTCTTGATGATCACCCTAAAATTTAACATCTAATTGATTTCAAAGTCTTCAATGATATGTGGGGTCCTTAAAAAAGAGTTTACCAAGCAAAAATTTAATTGTATGGAAAAAAACTCAATAATGGTTGACTGCGTACGTGGAGCCGCTACTAACAATTAAATTTTGTTGACGTATTATTTTTAAGTCAAATATGCGAAAAAATTCATTATGTGTACAAAAAAAAGTAAAATGTCAAAAAAGTATCAGATTCATTTTTCAGATCTCAGTGCAAATTCTAATTTACAAAGGCTTTGTTCATTGTTGTTCAGTCAATTGTGCATGTAAAAAAGTACATGAAATCAATAAAACGTAAATTTTCTCTGGGTTTCTTCGATTCGATATGAAAAACCGTTCTCATTGTAGGATTTTTCATTTTTTAGTAATTAAGCGTTAATAGACAGATCTCAAGTGA
The DNA here is from genome assembly GCF_964194025.1 of Convolutriloba macropyga. NCBI lineage: Eukaryota > Metazoa > Xenacoelomorpha > Acoela > Convolutidae > Convolutriloba > Convolutriloba macropyga. Next base: position 38,552,037 of record NC_134476.1, read on the forward strand.
TTTTCTCCCGTTTTGTCAATATTTAAATAATAAATTAAAACCAACTCTACATTTGACAAAATTAAGGTTAACAAAGATGTGACACATGTTAAAAACTCACATTATTGTCTAAAATTTGTCGCAATTCTGCATTTTTTTGTGTTTCTGTGGTATATGGAGACATTGACAAAACAATAAGATACTTTATTTTCAAAGGTATTTTCGAATAAAGCGGTTTTGACTGAAAAAATTGAATTTTGACTAAAATTATAGCTAAAATTGGTTAAAATTTGGCCAAAATGTCCGACTTTGTAACTAGAAAATGGTGAAATTGTTTCTGTAAAGAAAAATTACTAAAGTTTATCTATGTAGTGCAATTCTGGACGCAGAGAATTTCCAAATCGTAGCACATATGCTAGCCTGAGATGCCTTCAAGATGGTCAAAAATTATCTGAACAAAAAATGTGGCTAGCATTACGCTCTCCCAATTGTGTGCGAAAAATTTTGAGAACAAAAAGTTTCTCTAGAAAAACATGATTTTGTTGCAGGCTTAGAATTTTCATCGATCGCGATTTTTTTGCCCTCTTAAGCGGGAGGCAGAAACTCATACAATGAGAGTACCGTTGATGAGATAAAGAATTGAAAACCAAATGCATGTAATTGCAGTTTGAATTAGGTCTGTACATATGTGTCTGGCTTAAAATCATGATTGTGGCCTTTAGAGGAATTATTTCATTTTCTGAAGTATGTTTCTTAAGAAAAAGTTTTTGCTTGACATTTACACAAAAATTTTGTCGTTAGCTCCAAAAATCTGTTTCCCAATAGTTTGTCACCCAACTGATTAAAAACCAGCAAATTATGTGGCTCACAATTTTGGCACTAACATCCCCAGTCAAGACCAGATGGTTATCTTGCAAGATTCTGCCGGAATCTTGCAAAAGCTGCCTATCTTGCAAGATCTGGCAGAAAATGGATATCTTGCAAGACCTGGCAAAAAATGGTTATCTTGCGAGATCTGCCAGAAAAATGGTTATCTTGCAAGATTCTTGCAAGTTCGTTCCAGTCGAGCTGTCCTCTTATTGGCTCTCATTCATGCAACACATTTCATTTTGAGCAGAAATTATCATAGGAATCAGTTTCGTGTTTCTCAAGAAAAATAATAAAATTAAATAGATCTTAAATCTGGAAATTCAAATGATCTGAAGGAAACAAATTAAAATCTGCCTTTGAGATACGTTAACACAAAATAAATTACTATTAAAAACTATTTTCCTTCAACTTTATCAAGATTTCCGAACCACACGTCTTGATTAATTTTTCTGATGAAAAATTATGTGATATTATTCTTTGCATCCTAAACAGCTTCGTTTGATACAACTCAGCTCCTTACGCTTAATTTTTCTCGCCAATGCGCAAAAAATGTGCTTATTCACGGCTTGGGATTTTTGTGAGCTTCGAAGGACTTTAGAAGACCTTAAGCTCAAATCTCTTGCTGTCAGAATTACTCGCATTAATCATTTCATCTTGTAGGATCTTGTGCCAAAAAGTGGATGTATTAGAGGTTTTGACCGAGAAATGATTATCTTGTAAGTTTATGGCAGAAAAATTGCTATCTTGCAAGATTCTGGCAGAATGAATGGTTATCTTGCAAGTTTCTGGCATTGCAAGCTTCTGGCAGAAAGAATGGTTATCTTGCACGTTTCTGACAGAATGAATGGTTATCTTGCAAGTTTCTTGCAGAATGAATGGTTATCTTGCAAGTTTCTGGCAGAAATCTTGCAAGATAGCCATTCGAAATCTACTGGGGCTGATAGAAAAAATATTCGGTTCTGTAAGACACAAATTTAGAATTTCCAGCAAATGAATTATTTTTAACGTTCTGTCTGTTTTACTGACAATTGTAGTGCTTGTTAACCATTTGATGTCGTTTCCTCATAAGATTCTAGACGGGTTCGGTAAAATTATTTTTACAACTAATGTTTTGGCTTACAAAAAATTGTAATAACAATAATAGATGATAGTTCAATTCTAAAAGGGAAACTTTGATTATATGCCACACTCAATGTTTTGTTTTTGTTTGAAATAGCCAGGGAAATTTTTCAATATTGGAGAAACAGAAGCAATTTCTAATACTTCATTAAAGGAAGTTTAGCTACAAGAAATGTTATAACTTAGAAGAAACGTTCTATGAAAATAATTTGAATAAACTCATTTTAAAAGAATAGATTTATTGCTTTTATTGACTATTTCGAAACTTAATCAGCAGAAAATGAAAAAAAAGGAATACAAGAAGCAACAAAAAGTATCTGATTTTGGTGTTTTTGTTATCTCTGTTGTTTATTTGTTTGTTTTTCCTGCTTTGTTTTATTTTTCCTTTATTCGCCGCAACTTGATTTTTCCATATCATTTGTTAGAGAGCTGGTTTCCTCTATTGTTCAGTAATTTTGACAAGAACAACGAAATAAAGCCTCACACAATTTTTAAACTAGTTTTCTTTGTTAAATCTAACGATGCTACTACATTTTAGTTCAAATTTACTTATAACCTGAATTTCAGATAGTTTTTTTCTTAAAAAAAACAGATTGATATCTAATGCCTGCGCAAATGTTTCGATGACTTAAAAATAAAAGTATACAATGAGTGATGAACATATTAAGAACAATTTGATTTGCTTATACTTTCTTGTTGTTCGTTCTATTCCGCTTAGTTTCCTTTTATCAGAGAAATCTGTAACATTTGAGTTACTTCTCGTATTGCCTTATTGATATGGAAAGATGTCACTGATACAGAAGCAAGCGTTCTTATCCATAGGCGGAAATTAGGAAAAAAGATATCAATTCTTTGACTACGTTTTTGTTTAGTTGTAATTGACATGAAATGATGTGATCTATCTCAGAACCTGTGTCTGATTGTATGTTTCTCTAGCGGATGATTGTTATCAGTAAATTAACTTTCTTTTAAAAAAATTCTAGTATTGTACTTCCGTCCCCAAAAAATAAGAGAAAAGATGAAACGTATAGCTGGGAAATTTTGGTTCATTTACAAAGGTGCATATTTTTAAGGTGAAACTTCTTTTTTCATCATTTTCAACCGAAAAAAATCTTTTAAAAAGGAATTGTAGTCACCTTTATATTTTTTTGGCTGACGCTCGGCATAAAGATGACGTTTATTGTACGCGTCATAATTCTTCCTAGGCAAATAGTCTTCTAGATTCCAAAATCTGATCATTTTTGGCCATTTGATGAAATTATCAAATCTTAAATCGTGATGCCAACAAGCAGGTTCGGTAATGTGCGTTTGCACAAAATGTTCCGACCCCGTTCATCCAAATTCTAGAATTAATTGGCTACCAAAAGAGGAAGAGATAGAAAACTTTCAAAAACACACATTTTGTTAAGCAAACCACTTAAAGAATAAATTATTGCTACTTTAGAAGGCCCATGCAACTTGTTGTTAATAAGATTACTAGAAAAGCAATAATAAAAATCAAATAACAAACTTTAATTACCACCAAAACTCAATTTCTATATTTAAAAAATTCAAAAATAAAACTAACATCAGATAAAACCAAAAAAATCATATCATCCTATTATTCATTAAAAAGGATATGGGACCCGTCCCCAATGAGACGGGGTAACAGGTCGACAAAAGACAGCATAAAAGGGTCGAAGTTCAAAAATAAGTTTCTTTTTCGGAAACATTAATTTGAACTTGAATGAACTTATCTGAATGAATATCGACAGCATAAAAGGGTCGAAGTTCAAAAATAAGTTTCTTTTTCGGAAACATTAATTTGAACTTGAATGAACTTATCTGAATGAATATCGACTAAAATCAATAAAAATTTAATTTATTTCTCCATAGGAAGCAATTGAGACATGTCGTTATCCAGTTCACGTCATACGACTACAAAATAAAGCACAGACACCTGCAAAAATTTAAAAAAAATCAAATTTTGCGCGGAAATGGCAGTAAGGTCTTCAAAACTAAAATTTAGTCACTAAGAACATTAAAAACGCCAAAATTGTGCAATTTTCTAAAATCAAGAGGAAATAGATCAAATTTTATATCGTTTTTAAAAAAAACAATCCTATGAAATGTACAAATGTATGAAAATCACAAACATTTTATGAAATCTCGTAGCAGCAAAGTCAAGAAACAATTGATTAAAAATGAAACTGTTGAAAAACGTAATTAGCAGCTCACTGGAAACATGCTGTGAGCTGTTGTTACGGAGACTAAGCTGCGGATGGACCAAAAAAATGGCGAAGCAAAAAATTCCATATTTGTTTTAAAACAATAAATACAGGCAGAAGGCAAAACGTCACAAACAATATTACCACATAACAGTGTTGATGGCACTATAGCTATAAGATGCTATCTACAAGAACTGAGATCATCTCCTGCTATTCAGCTGAACATCCACGAGTCTTTCTTTTAAAACGATTACGTAGAAATGACAAAAAGAAACCCAAAGTTTTAACATTATCGAAAACTGTAAAGATTGAAATGATCGAAGCCATCTTTAAAAACGTATAAGCAAAAGAGAAATTAAATTTCAAATCTTTGAAAGTTGTTAGGGTTTTTTGTTAACGAGGATGAGTTACATGACGAGGAAAGAGACGGCACAAAAGAAACAGATAAAAAAGGTTTTTTTAAAATGTTGCTTTCAAATTCAAAAAAACAATTAGCTAAAAACTGAACCGAAATCGTTACATTGGTTTAATTAAACCTCTTGGGGAAGAAATTTATACCTACATGTATATGTTGTACAGCATGAAAAAATCGAGAAATACAGGTGGAATTAAAAAAAGCCTACCAAAATTTTTGATCAGCGAGAGAACTGCGTACAAGCATAAAACATACAATTATAGAAAATTCAACAAGAACAATTATGTTTTTCAGTTTTGTCTTTTTGATCGCTGTAAGTTCTTAAGTCAACGAATGCCTTTAATTGGACCGGTCAAAATGTGAGAATCTGACAAGGAAGCAAAATGAACCCTAAAAAAGATCTTTTATAATGAAAAATTGGATAGTTTTTTTTTGAAATCTCGTAGTATCAAAACTAAGAAGCCATTAGTTAACTATAAAAACGTTGGAACTACTTTTGATGGCAAAAAAGTCATTAGACTATAAAAAATATAACAAATAAAGCAAAACATGAGAAGACATAAAATTTTTCGAAAACATTTGGTCAAGGCCATAAAAAACATGAGCTTAACTCTGAAACCATACTATATGTTCCTTTGGTCTCTTTTGTCATTATTATTTTTCATTAGTTGTGCTCTGATTTAAGATGCTTGTCATTAGTTAACATAAGCAACTTGAAATGTGGAATTATTTTGAAAAAAGGTAGGTGCTAATTAAAAATTTTTTTTGTGGAGGACCAACGTTGAGATCAAGATCAACCCTGATTTTGTTGCGCGTGAAAACATTTAATTTTTCAAGTAGTTGTAAACGACATCAGTGTTAAACCAAAATTTTTTCAGTGGATCAAAAATGGTTGATTCCTATTGTATAATTATTGAGTTTATATCTGCAAAGAACTTTCAAAATTATAATACCAGAAGCTCTTAAAGACAGTGGGACTGCAAATAGGCCTTCTTTGAGCTTTCAATAGAATTTCGCATTTTTAGTTGTCAGTATCCTAAAAATTGTGGGACAGTGGACTAAAAGAGCATATTTGGTCCTATCTAATACAGTTGAAATTTGAACAAAACTGATGACAATTGGGCAAGAATTACGCAAAATTTGAACGAAAGCATCGCAATTCGGTCGAATGTTCGCAAAACCGAAAAAATCGATAACTACTTGTAAGAACCGAATTTCGAAAAAACCTTTTCAATTCCATATTTTAAGCTGGAAGTACTTTCTAATGATAGCACTCAAAACTTTACGCGATGATTATCGGTCCGCGATCGATCGGTCAAAATTGACAGAACAAAAAATCCATTTGAGTATATAGTTCTTTCCTCCACTAAAGTGGGTCGGAACAAAAATCTTCTATAACGTTTTTTCTTGTCTTCTTGTATTCAAACTTCCTTTTGTTTGACAGCTTCAAAAATGACCTTGTCGTACAGAAATGGTCTTCTGTAGTTGGGTGTGTTAGCTGAGCGGTTTTACGATTTTAGTTGCTACCAAATTATCAGTGATATCGAGGAGCGCCTCCACTACTAAAATTGTATTTAGAAGATTAAACTTTCTGAGCCTCACATTTAAGTGGTATTCGCATCGCAAATACAGCCTTATCTTTTAGACTGGTATTTTGCTTAGCGAAACAAGAGTTAAATCCGATATTTTGAATTGAGTGATCATCGAAATTCGAAATGAAAAGAGTCAACTGAAAATTGGATTTAGGTTCAAGAGAATGAATAAATAGGAGCAGCAGATTTTTGATCAGCAATTTGATCATAACGTATCATAACTAAAATGGAATTTTGAGTGGAACAAAATTAGCAGACAGTATGAACAGACAAATAAATCACAATGTTAAGTAAACAAATTTAGCAGGCATGAACGAGGAAGATTTGATCTTCAAATAAAGATTGAACAAAATGAAAATTAAAATGACTAAACTGAACTAATATAAAGATTAAATGAGTTTAGGGGTTTTTACACTACAAATGACAATGATCATTGTATACTATATCACATTTCCTCCTCAACAACAAAAAACAACGAAATTTATCAGAAAATTAATTAATATGCAATGGTTACTATAATTAATACTATAATGTTTGAGAAAAATTTACTTAATCTGAATCACTTTCATAGGTGCAATCCGCCTCGCGAACTGTCTTTGAAATTTCAGGTCCTTCAAAATTCGGAGAGACATAGTACTGTGTTGGAAACGATTGAACTAGCGAACAGGGGCCTACTGCAAAATCTGTTTCCTGATTTTGATTACTGGCGGCATGTTTTGAATTGTTGATACAATCGATTTATTCTGTATTTGCTGCTGCTTTACCATCTGCCTTCGCTTTATGTCTTAAGGGTGCCGAAGTAGATGATGCTGTTGGCCGAAATGTTTGACTTGAATGCTCGTGATTGATCCGACTCAGTTATTGATGGGGACGAGCGTTTGCGTTTTTGTTGTAAGGCTTCTGTGGCTTTAGTAGCTGTCTTTCGTTTTTGTTGGGTCGGCGGCTCCGTGATTACCATCGATGTCTGCGGTCGGGCCATTAGCGGTGTGAAATCGATCACTGTTTCTGTTGGTGGTTGCGGTGGTGAGGTATAAGAGTTTTCTTTGGTTTCGTCGGCATGCGCACTGGCAATGCTCTTGAAACATTCGAATGTATAGATGAAACTGCACTCATGTCATCAGCAATTCTTTTATGTTTGATCTTTTTGTTGCCCTCCAATTTTCGTCTTGCTTCTTTGGCGTGTTGGTTGATCAGATCTTCTGTAGTTTTTCCCGATGGCATTTTGGTTCTCATGTCAGCGTAATGTTTGTCTCTCTGCTTTAGTTCCAAATTTTGCTGAATCAGAGTTTCTTATTGTCACCTCCCGTTTTCCTGGTTCTTTTTTTATTGACTTGCATGCATCAGATTTTATCGCAGATGACTCGGGTGCAAGAACCTCATAAAAGGCCGTCCAGACTCTTTTTTGAATGTTTAGTTTTGGGCTTTTTCTACGCCAGTTTCAATGTTAGTGAATCCTCAGTTCTGGGTACTGCTTGACCAATATCTGGCTGTGGGATTACTCGCGATTCCTTATTTGGGCTTGCATTACAACGTTGCACCGCGTCCTTGCTGAGTCGGTCTCTACTTATTTCCAGATCGATGTCGCTTCTTGCCTCATTGTCCCACTGCTCATCTGAGATTAACTCGTCCCAGCGGACGTCATACATTTGGTCGTTTTTGTAATTATGTCCAGATGCATGTACGGTCACCATGCAGGTGTCGCCATGTCCGTCATCCCCAAACTCCGCGTATGTGTGGCATGGATCTCTTCCACGTATGCGTCCTTTATAGATTTGGGGATAGCGATCCGATCGTCAATACATACGCAGCCGTTATTTACGTGGAGATCTTTCCAAAAGCTATGTATATAGGTGCTGATTTGGCGGCACCTGTCCTCATTGTCCGTTAGTACACAATCTCGGATTTCCTTGCGGATTGCATCCTTTGATGTGAGACTTGCCATCAGAGTACTGGAAAAGATTTTTGCTAAGGCAAAGTTAAAGGCGTCTGTGTAAAGATCGTCTGTTGATGGTGAAGTCACTCTCGTTGTATCCGTATTTGTGGTAGATGGTGTTGCTGGTGCCGATGGGGCTGTAGATGGACCTGCTTCATCGGCAAAACGTACTTTTGATGGTGTAGAATGTTTCAGTTGCATAAGTGTTTCTTCATCAGAGTGCGACATCATCAAAACGTTGTGGAAGCTATTGGCAACTCGTTGAAAATTATTGAGTTCTTCATCCAACTGATTGGTAGTGTGATTTAAGGCAAAAAGCGAGTGAGGAATGTTCGCGTTCTCAATTTTGGCAATGGAATGGGAGTTATTTGGTGTTAATTCGCTAATTGTATTGCCATTTTGCGTAATCTCAGAAAATTCCCGATTTCGCGGTACAAATTCACTGCGTAATTTGTCATTGGAATGCGGATTATTCAAGGCCGGTTTTGTAAGGAGATTTCGCACCGCAAAACCAAAATAATTTTCTGCATTTAATAAAAAGCGTTTCGCACTGCGTTAAATTGCGTCCAATTTAGCAAATTTGAATTAGTCACCATAAGTGGAAATATTAACAACTTTTTCTGAAGTTCGAACGAGATATAACCGACCAGTCCCATATTAAAGCCAAGGAGATGATCTATTGAGAAATCAAGTGGTAAAAGCCTATCGACCTAACGTGTTAGGCGGCTATTATACGATTTGTTAGCTCTATTTTCTCTCATTATAGATAACAATGCTCTGTGATTGGTTATGACAGTGAAGGCCTCATTAATGCTATATCGATCTTCCACTGATTTTAGGAAACGCGATGCAAAAGCTAATGTATGCCATCCGTTCGGAGTTTGCTGTTCTATTGCACAACCCGAACCTTTACGAGAGGCAACGCATTTTATACGTGATTCCAGATCGGGGTTAAAATGTTTATTTTCCGTTGCTTCTGCAATTTTTGTTTTTGTCAACTTGAAATGTTGTTTGAGTTCATCTGTCCAGGCATATTTTGTATTTTTCTTAAGTAGAGGTCTAAGTGGATGACTTGGTATAATTTTTCCGAGATGATGTACTGATCTCATAAAAGATCGCAATTTTTTGAGGTTTGTGGGTGAAGATATTTTTTCAATGGCATCAGTTTTATTTGATAATGGTGTTATGCCTGTTTGAGTGATACTATGTCCGAGCCATTCAATATGATTTTTCGCAAAAAGGCTTTTCGCTAAATTGATACGAAGGTTTTCCTGATCTGGTTTTATTAAACATTTTCGTACAAGATCGAGATGATGTTCTATCCTACCTCTACTTACTATCAGTATATCGTCCAGAAAACAAAATGTATTAGTCAGGGCGGTGAGAGTACAATCGATTGCTTTTTGAAATTCGGCAGGCATATCCCTTAGTCCATAATATCCCGTTTTAATGCGGTAAATGCCGGTCATGTCTCTGCTTACAATATTAAAGTTACAATGGCGGGCCGTATAGCTATGCAAATTTAATTGGCTATAAGCGTACTGCAATTCGAGTGTCTTAAAGTAGGCCGTTTCTTGCGGTGCGTTCGACAGTGTTGGTAAAATAGTTTGAATCAAAGAATCGATATTTGGCATCTGGTACTTATTTTTGTGTATGGCTTTCTTCAAAATCTTAGAGTGTAAGCTATTTTGATTGATTGGTCTTTTTTGACTGTGATAACGATTGGAGATATAAAAACTGGTCGGAACAATTTAATAATTTTTCAATATGTCCAGCGTTTAGTAACTTTTCGAGTTCGATCTTTACTTTTGGTTGAAGGTGGATTGGCACTTTTCTCGCTTTTTGATGTGTGACACTATAATTTCTATGAAATTTTGAGTTGACAGTATGATGTTTTGATTTTCCAATTCCCAAAATTTTTTCTGGAAATTCATTAGCCAGTGATTGTTTTATTACACAAGGTGTTTCAACAGTATTATCTTCTATGTTCGGGCAAGGCTTTTGTGAGATAGTTATTCCTAATTGATCGAGAAGATCCCGTCCAAGAACCGGTCGGAAAGCGTCTGCAACTATCGTGATTTTTGCTTTTTGAATTTTCCAATCGTTACAACGGACTGGTATTTTCAATGTTCCGATTGTTTCAAGTATATCATTAGAAAAGGATTTGAGTTCAAGTGGTTTTTTCTCTGACCATTGTGCTTGCATGCAATTAAACATTATCTCCTTGGCAAGTAACATATTTACATATTTATAATAGTACAGCCATTATCAAAATCGAGGAGCAAATGGCAATCCGTATTTCCAATTTTTGTCGTCATGTTTTGCAAAGCGATTGGGGGTGTCTTAAGATTTTCCACCATCGCAACGTAAATATCGTCTGAAGAGTCGTATTCAGAATTAAATTGTTCATTGTAGTTTATGTAATTTACGTTTTGATTCTACGGATTACGTTTTGCTCTGTATTTTCAGAATTTTCTACATTATTGATGCGATTATCTTGACGAGAATTTCTTGTATTATTTAGTTTTTTCCGACATACCTTTGCGAAATGATTGAGCAGACCACAATGATTACATTTCTTACCCAGAGCAGGGCAAACCTGACGATGCGTTGAAGTCCAAGTTTGGCCACAGCTTCTACACTGGCCAGTCTCTGCTTGATTGAATGAAATTCTGCCAGTTTGAATTCCACGAGCACTCGCGCCGCCAAATCTATTGAAAAATTGTATAACATTGATGGCAGCGCCATTTGCGTTGTTGTTTTTGGAAGATATTCGTTGTTGGTTTTGATGTCCAATCTTCATAGTGACAGCTATACTGAGGGCTTTTTCTGGGTCTACTGTATTACGGAGGAGTTCACGTTGAATATCATCATCCAACAAATTAGTAATGAAGATGTCTCTGATTATCACTTCCTCTCGAGTTTCGAAATCGCAATTTTCCGCTGACTCTTTCAAATTAGAGTTATATCTGATATTTTGAATTGAGTGATGCGCGGAGCGAAATTCGAAATAAAGAGAGTCTACTGAAAATTGAATTTAGATTCCAGAGAATGAATAAATAGGAAGAGCAGAATTTTGATCAGCAATTTGATCATAACGTATCATAACTAAAATGGAAATTTGAGTGGAACAAAATGAGCAGACAGTATGAACAGACAATTAAATCACAATGTTAAGTAAGCAAAATTAGCAGGCATGAACGAGGAAGATTTGATCTTCAAATAAAGATTGAACAAAATGAAAATTAAAATGAATAAACTGAACTAAATTAAAGATTAAAAGAATTTAGGGGTTTTAGCACTACAAATGACAATGACCATTGTATACCCTATCACAGACCTTTCGATTCCAGTTTTCTACTGTTCCTTTTCAGATTGTTTGATTTTTTTAACTGTATTGCCGCTACAAAAGAATTAAGTTGTTGTAGTTTCATCATAATTATTTTTTTGGCAAAGGGACTTTTCATTCAATTTTTTTGTCCATTTTGGGTCAAAATTTAGGCTGAATAGTTATATCTTTGTTTGTATTTTAGATATTAGGTATTTTGAGTATCTTCTTACCTCTCAATGGTGCGGAAAAACGATCGTCAGTGTTTTACTGAAAACACAGAAGACAGTCCCTCAACCCGGACGTTTTTTAGTACATTTTTTAAGAAACAATGGCGGGGCAATTACGTACAAACTGAGCCGAATCACGTGAGAAATTATGAAGTCCATAATGGGAAAATGATTTATTTTCAACTGAAGTATTGTATATTTTGCAAATAACAACATGTCTTTTCAGTTTTTTCAAAACATGGCTGATATTCAAGCGTGGCTTATATTCTGATATCGCTCATATTATGTAGATTATTGTGTACAATAATGTAAATAAAGGACCTAAACCTCAGCTAGCTTCAAATTTAAAAGTTTTATGATTTAACTTTTTTTTACTATAATTGCGTTGGAAAATTGTTTCATAATTGTTCGAGATCAAAAATTTTTACCACATTTTCTAATTTGATAACACGAGACAATGTTGCTGTTCCTTTTCTCTGTCTGAGATGCACCGAGATTTTATTTTTTTATTAATGTTTTTATAAATTATGGATTCATTAATATTAGAGGCTGTATAGATGAAAAAGATCAACAAAAAACGGTTAGTTTACTGCACAAACTTAGGAAGACTGGTTTTGAACGATATAATAAAGTTGTTGACTTAGGAACTCTCATCATAGCACTCTGATTTCTCACTGTTTCATTAGATTTCACCATTCATGGGCATTAGAGGTATACATAATGTTTAAAAAACCTACATTTTTGCAGTGAGAATGCTGACAGAAAAGTTTATTTAACTTCAAATTATCAGAGTTAAAGTATTTTTTTCTTAGCTTGTTTTAGGGTAAAGGTTTGGTATTTGTTTTTACGACAGTTTTACTTACATTTGAGTTTCTCTTGACCGAATTCACAAAAACTTAATGCATTTTTATCAGTGTGTAAAGTAACCTTCAGTAAATGTCGAGGGGTGGAGATTATAACCCAAAAACGAATTGACGTTAAAAACGTCAATTGAAAAGATAAGAGAAATATAAAGCGTTTTTTATTAATAAAAATGAACTCTCCAGAGCTGACAATCAGTTGTTATTCTGTGTTATTCTGAATAGAGAGAGCAATTAAGAACTGATAAAAGTGCGTCGCAGAGACACATGCGCCCGGATGATCATGTCTTCGCTAATTGGCATATGACGCCCTATAGCTGTTCACTGAAAACCATGTTGAATATTGAAGATTATTTTTGGTCATTAAAAATAATTGGATCCCAAAAGCCATCGTTCCTATTAATATATGTTCCATTATCAAATTCAGCTATAATTTAATAATCGGGTTTTTGTATTCTTTTGTTACACAAGTTGACTATTGCTTATAATTAAGAGGGAGGTTACGTTACCAATTAGGTCGATTTGATCGGCTTTTTTTATTAGTTCAGAAGTCCGGCCTAGATACTTGAGTCGAAAACAAAAAGTTATTTTTGCAGGATTACATATTTCTACAAATCTTGCAAGATTTTCGCACGATTAACGTTTCTCCTAGACTAGGGATACCCTAGTCCAACCACAACAATCCAGTCAGAATAATGTGCAGTTGTCTAAATTTCTATTTTAGTGATTTCCAAAATTGCTAAGCTTTTTGTTTCACTTTTTTTTAACTGAGTACTTGTCTTCGTGCCCTTTCATTCAATTTTCAATGCGTTCCGCAATACAAGATTAGTACAAAATTGCAAATTCATTTGGAAATAATTGTCTAATAATGCAATAATTCTTTTTTTTACAAGTTTACAATTTTTGCGCATTAATTGGCAAAACTTGCTTTAATTTGTAAATAATTAAAAAATTTCGTGCGTTAATTTCTAAACTTGTTGAGACAAAAACGTGAAATTTGTGCCAATTTCCACTCCATAATGAAGTTTTTTAGCAAAAACTCTTCTCATTTTTAGGCGCAATTCTTACATTAATTCGGCACAATCCCAGCACAATACTTGAATTAATGTAACAATCTGAAAATAGGAACAATCTGAAAATAATTTTAGCATCAATTTAGCACAAACATCAGAAACAATTAAAACAGAAATTTGCCCAAATCTTACAGTTGTACAATACTTCGAAAAACCTAAAATCGAACATAATCAGGGCAATATCAATAATATAAAAATAATGAAATGAAACATGGTTACATCCAGCTTGGTAGTCCCCAGATTAGAGGGAAATCAAGTTTCAATAATTAAAGTTTCTCGGAGAATTTCCACACTGAAGGGTAATTTTATATTTGAATCTTCTCACTGCTTCACCTCCCAAAAAGTTTTAAACTTCTCTTTGAAACTGACATGGATTTTTTTGTGGTGAATAGTTAGCAAAACTGTTAAATTGAGACAAAGAATTATTGAATCGGGCTACTCTGTTAAAGTAATTATCTTCAGAACGTTTCCGAAAGGTTTTTCTGGCTTAATTTGAAAACTTTTCACTGGATCTGGTCTTTGCACAACCAAAAATTATTGACCAGTGGTCTGAGGCATTCATGGAAGTAAGGCCCAATAAAATCTTGTTAAGCAGAATCAGTTCGTTGAGAACTAGAAAATAACTGACTGGCAATAGGCGATTTCAAAGCAGTCTTTCAACGTATTCCTTGTCTTTCAAAATTGAACGGCAAGTTATCCATTTTAAACATGATTTTTTCCGTTTTTCCTAGCGTTGAAGATACCGAGGTCCTGGTTTCCAAACATTTGACACATAAAAGATCGCAGAGAATATATATGTTTTCACCAATTTGCATATGATTGTTTTTTTTGTGGTGCGGGGTAATACTTTTCTTAAATGAATAAATTTCTGAAATCTTTTCTTAATGCTCATATCGAGGTGACAATTCGAAGTCATGCTGGACGTAAAAATTAATTCAAGGTCTTTAACTTGTTTTTTTGTTTTGGATAGTAATGCCATTTGCAAATAACTCTGCGGACAAATCATATTTATTTTTGTATGAGAACTCCTCGAGAATGCTGAATTTGTCAAAGTTCAAATTTAATTTGTTTAAGCCAGACCATTTGATAGCTCTATTTATATCAAACTGGAGCTGTTTTTGTTCTGAAAACTGTCCTAATATTTTCGTATCATCGGCATAAAGAAGAGGTTTGTTGACAAGATGTTGAGGTAGGGCATTTATGTATAAGGAGAACAAAAACACAGCAAACATTGATCCCAGAGGACCCCTGCATTAGATTTGTGAGAAAATTGAGTAACTGTCTGCAATTTTTACTCTCTGCGTCGATCAACGAATTATGAAGCAAGAAATTTCAAAATTTTTTCATCAAAGCCAAAATGAGCGAGATTTGAGAACAATTTTAAATTTTATGCTTTTGCCAAAATCAGTGATGCGCAGTGCAAAGTTTTTATTCAATTGTCTTCTTGATTTGTTTGAAAACTGTTCTTCAACAACTGCAGAAATTGCACAGAGCATTGCAATTTGTCTGTACTTTTTCGCTTCTATATTGCTACCATTTTTGTGATGAGGACGCACGTGTACGTTTTGCCGAATTTTGGGAAATTGGCAAGCGTTAATAATGCAGCTAAATATATATATATATATATATATATATATATATACATATATATATATATTTATATATATATATATATTTATATATATATATATATAAATATATATACAACACTGTTTATGACGTACGGCTCTGAGGCTTAAAGTAGAGATAGTTGTATCTGATCGAAAGAAGTAGCGCCAGATTTATTCTATAATTTTTCTTCTAGAACATCTCTAGCTTTGAAAATAATGTCGTCTCGAAAAATCTCCGGTGGGGCTGTTTCAGGCACAACAGCGTCAGAATTATCTTCGATAACAACTGAAGAGAAATGCTCGTTGAAACATTCCACAAATTGTTGAGAACCCTTTATGTCTTGACCTCTATATTTCATTTTATTGGAGAAAGTTTGTTCTTTGTTTAGTTTGCGAACAAATTTGCATGCATCATTTGTCGTGCAAATGCGGAAACCCTCGAAAAATTTTTGTTTGTAATGAAGCAAAGATATATTTAATTCCACCTGTAAGTTTCTCATTTTCTCTGATCTTTCGTTTGTTTTCCTTAGCGTCTTCAACTTGTTTTCTATATGTACACTATGGGAAGACATGTAAAGTGGGGTTTCAAACCGGAGTTTGTTTACACGAGGTTTTGATTTTTTTGCAAGCATCTAAAAAACTCTGATAAAAACAAATTAGCAAGTCATTGGGACATCTGTTAGACATAATGGGTATTTCAAAATGAGATACGAATAACTGCCAATCCAATCGGAAGAGAGTTTTCGGAAGAGAAGGTTTTGTTTTTTTCCGGAGAGTCTGACAAACAATTCTGCTATGAACAATTTGTGAGCAGAGAAGGAATTTGTCTCAACTGCTAGATTAAATTGCTTCGGATAATTGCATGGAAAATGTCGGGACAGGAGCTTGAGTTGAAGATTGAGCAAAAGTTCCATGCTTGTACTTCAAATAAGAATCTTTTCTCAAAAACATTCCTTCTAGAAATTGTATTCCAGTCAGTAAATGAAAAATCTACATCACCCCTCATAATTATTAATTTTTTCTCGGTACGGTAATGGAAAAACGACTCCAATTTAAATAATACAATACACATTGAGCTTCGGAAATCAGTATCAGAAACTCGGTATTTGCTGTTTTATGGAAGGCTAAACAAAGTGACGATTGTTAACGCAGTTTTGGACAGCAAATAAACAGAAAAAGATAAAAAAACAAATATTGTTTCAATTTCTGTTGCTTGACTTAAACAAAGATTTGCTTTGTGAGCAACAAGAGTACCATTATGAGTTCCAATTTTTCTATCTCTTCTCGACTGCACAAAAATTTGTCAAGCTAAGGAAATTTCTGAAATTATTACGTCGTCTGTAATTCATGTTTCCGTTAAGCAAAGTATGTCAACATTATGTTCCCTAAGTAAAAAATCGAGGTTCATTTTGCGATCAATTGTTTAAATTGACCCACAGCTCATTAAATTTATCCTCAGTACCCGTTTTTCTTCTAGCCATGAACGAGAGGTTGTCTGATGATCTATCTTCTGACTTGTTTCTTCTTTTGAGAGAGTTGTGTCTATGCGTTGGTTTTCGACGAATAACGCTCGTGATCTAACTTTGATTTCTGATCTGTTAATGTTCAACTTTTGAGCAGGATTGAAACAGTTGTCTCGTAGCTTGTTTTCTTTCTCCCAATCTTCTTTTGATAAAAATGCTTTTAGGTAAACGTTGTGAGCCTTCAATTTTTGTTTCGTTCTCAAGAGCAAGCGGTAGTTCTAGAGATTTCTTATATTAACTACAATTGGATGTTTTTTTGTGCTGCTTAATCCAATTTCCCCAGCTGGAAAAAATTTTTAACCATGATTTTTTCAAAAGCACAAGACTGAAGAATCTTTTCTACCTTTCTCCTAACGTAGCTGATCAATTTCAAAAAAAAATTTTACCAATGCTATCTTTGGGTTTCTCAGCAACTCCAAAAATGATCAATTTGTTTTTTTTTCAATTTTTTGAGTCATATTGTTGTCACTTGATGTTTTTTAAGAGAACTGTGTTTCTGTTTCGGAAATTTTTAAGTTCGGGTTTGAGTGAACATTTCTTATGCCATCACGATTTTCAGTTTTGAATGAATCTATTTCAGATTTCGAGTTGCTTTTCATCTCTTCAATTGTTTGAGATAATTCATCTTTAATGTTTGACTAATCTTGAGGAGTCACGACTTGAGTTCGACAATGTAGAAATACCCAAAAACATCCATCAATGATTGCGAGTCTTTTAAAATTTTCCTCTGACAGGTCTGTGCAACCAACATGAAACCATTTGAAGTTTCGTTTGTTCTAGTAGGTTTTTTGTGAAGAACATTTCCTGTTAAACTGCCCAATGGCACCTCAAGGAACCTGGGGACAGCTTTAAACAGTACTTTAGGGGTGCCTGAATGCTAGAAATTTTTTGGGGGACAGTTTTATTTATTTTCAATAAAACAACCAAATAATTGTAAATACCTAACCGGATATGTTGAGTCCCTTTTCCAGCTTCAGAGTGTTTTTTTACCAGTAACATTCAGGACGCAAAAAAGAAAGCCTTCTCGTTCTGAAACTTATTTTATGATAATTCTTTGATATATCAAATTTTCTGTCAACGCTTTTTCTTAGAAAGGCAAAGCCAGCGCACGTGCAATAATTCAAAGTTTCTTCAAAAAAATTCTTCTACGATTTTACAAAATGCCCCAGTGATTACACACTTACTCAGTTCGAGGGCTTCAATGACTATTTAATTCAATGAGACCTTAAGTTTGAATGAATTTTTGTAATATGAAGTTTCCATACTTTTAATTTAGCTATAGAGTTTAAAAGAAGTGGATAAAGGAGGGTATCTGCACAACTTTTTTCTTTGTTAAAATAAACGACCTTTTTTCCTACAATTTTTTTGTTAATTAAAACGATTTTTTTTTTCATTTTTTTTTGAAAAAAAACTCATGTTTTCATCACAAAAAAAACTTTTTAAAAATTAAACCGCTTTCTCAAAATTTACAATTTCCAAGAGTTTTGCAAAATAATTGCATTTTTTTTGAAAACTAGATGATGTTCTCACACAATCTTTTTTCTATAAATAGGTGATTTGTTTCACTTTAGATGTTAGAATAAATTTATAAGCAGTAACGGTGGAGTTCCACAATAAATGAAAAACAAAATTTCTAACAGAAAAAAAATTTACGAATTCATTAGGAATAATCAGCAAATTTTTATAAAAGTAGAAATTTATAGACAAAAAAATAGGAAATTTTGTCATAAATCAATGGATGATTTTATCACAAAAAACAAAAACAGAAACTTTTTGTTAACTTAAGCGATTTTCTCAATAAATAAAAATTTTGAAAAATAGATGATTTTCACATAAATTATAATTTTTTTGAAAAAATTTTTCTTTTTCAAACAAACTTTTTTGCAATAATAGATGATTTTCTCACTTTATATGTTACAATATTTCATAGTGATTTTGGTTAGTTTTTTGCACAAAAATTTAAAAAATGGATGATTTTCTAATACAGAAAGATTTTAATTATGTTGTATAAATCAATTTCGTTTACTGAAAAATATTTTTTTGTTTAAACCATTTTTAGTTTTTAAAAAGTACATGAATTTTTAATACTAAAAGATGTCATGTTGTATAAACAAGATTTGGTTTACTAAAAGACACCATGTTGTATATACCTGTTTTGTATTTTTTTGTACTAGAGGATTCTAAGATGTACGAACCAGTTTTGATTGATACAACAAAATTTTTTTACTTAATATTAAATCTCAAAACCAGTTCGTCATATCTATCTTTTGTATGTCCCATTCTATGTCTATGAAGATAAACACAGAATCTAAATAGGCTACTTATTCCGTGCCTAAATCCACCAATTTGTTGATTGACATTACACATTTTACAATTAAAATAATGAAATGGATTACCGAAAAGATATTTGAGGTGTATCTTTTGACTATGAGTTTTTTATATTGATTATGACAGATATAACAACCACTAAAATAATCTAAACAATTGTCACAATTAAATTTCTGGTTTTTATTAACACAACAAATTGATTATGATTAGGATAAACACAATCATTAGGATTAGGATCGAAATTTTATCTATTTACCTAGAGTCAGTTTACAAAAAATAAAAAAGTTCAAAAAACGTTGAACTTGTTCTTTAAAGAAATAAGAATCAATTCGAGTGCACAAATCTGTGAAATTCGTGAAATGGTTTTAAATACAATGTAAGAATTATAGAAACGTGGGTTATTTGAAAAAAATGTTTTCTGTTACAATTTTTTTTTGAAAAACAGATGGTTTTCTCACTTAAGATGCTACAAAGTTTTTTTATAGTAGCATGTGATTTTCTCACAAAGAAAACTAACTTTAAAAAAATTAGATGGTTTTCTAATACTTATAGATATCATGTTTTATAAATCAATTTTGGTATTCTAAGAGATATTTTGTTTTAAAAACCACTTCTGTTTTTTAAAAAATAGATAATTTTTTTCTCTTATTGAAAAAAATTGTGTTGCATAAACCAATTTTGGTTTATACAGCATAATTTTACGTCTTAATATTGAATCTCCTGAAAGGTTTTTCGTACCTATTTTTTGTATGTCCCAATCTATGGCTAATTGTATGTCCCAATTGTATGTCCCAATCTACAGATAAATACATAATCTAGATAATCTACTTATTCCATATCCAAAGCCACCAATTTGTTGATTGACATTACACATAATACATGTGCAAAATTGAAATAGATAATTCAAAAGATAAATGAGATGTATCTTTTGAATTTTTTTTGTACTTGATTACGGCAGATATAACAATTACCAAATTAATCTACACAGTTGCCACACTTATCTTCTAATTTTTAAACTAATGCAACAAACTGACTTGGATTAGGATAAAAAAATGAGTAGGTTTAGCTTCAAAATTTTATCTTTTTTATCTATAATCATTTACATAATATAAAAATTTCAGAACAACTGTTGAAATTATTCCTAGAGAAATAAGAAAAGATTCGAGTGCACAAAGCTGTGAACTTAGTGAAATGAAATTAAAGTCAAGGTAAGAATTATATAAACATCGGTTATTTAAAAAAATTTCTCACACAACTGTTTTTGCAACAATAGGCGATTTTCTCATATAAGAAGCTACCAATTTTTCTTTGTACTAATAGCTGAATTTCTCACACATAAAACTAACTTTTTATAAAAATAGTAGAAGATTTTATAATACTTAAAGATATTTATGTTGTAAAAATCAATTTTGGTTTTCTAAGAGATATTTTGTTTCAAAAACCACTTCTTGTTTTTAAAAACAGAATATTTTCTCTTAGTAGAAGTTTTATGTTGCATAAACCAATTTTGGTTTATGCAACATAATTTTATGTCTTTATATTAAATCTTTTAAAATAATCGTCGTATCTATTTTTTGTATATCCCAATCTATGTTTATGAAGATACATACATAATCTAGATAATCTACTTTTTCCATATCCGAAGCCACCAATTTGTTGATTGATATTACACATAATACATGTGAGAAATTGAAATAGATAATTCTCAAGATGACTGAGACGTATCTTTTGACTTTGTGTTGTGTACCTGATTATAACAGATATAAAAATTACTAAGTTTGTCTAAGCAATCATTTCAATTATCTTTCTAGTTTGTATTATTAGAACAAAGGATTAGGATGAGGGTGAACACAATCATTTGGATTAGGATCGGAATTTACTAAGATTTGGAACTCTTCATCAATAATCATTTTACTTAAAACAAAAAGTTCGAAAAAAATTGTTGAAATTATCTCTAGAGAAACAAGAATAGATTCGAGTGCACAAAGCCGTGAAATTTGTAAAATGACATTCAAGTCAAGGAAAAAAATGGATAACTGTTTGTTATATGATCCTAAAAATACAGAGTAATTAGAAAAAAATTGTTTGGTGAAGATGATGCTGAGGTTAAATCTCACGATGAGGTTGAATCTGAACCCAGGTTTTGGTTCAGACCAAAATTGAGCTATGATCAGACCGAATCGAGCGCACAACCCTGTGTTCCCAGACCAAAATTACAGGGTCTGGAAAGCGGTTCGAGCGCACAATAGTCTGGACCATGGTCTGATTTCGGTCTGATCAGAGGTCAATTCGGTCTGGACGGTCTGATCATAGTCTTTATAGTCTGAACCATGGTCTGGGTTTGGTCTGATCAGAGCTCAATTCGGTCTGCAAGGTCTGATCACAGTCTTTATAGTCTGGACCATGGTCTGGGTTCGGTCCGATCAGAGCTCAATTCAGTCTGGAACGTCTGATCACAGTCTTTATAGTCTGTACCATGGTCTGATTTCGGTCTGATCAGAGGTCAATTCGGTCTGGACGGTCTGATCATAGTCTTTATAGTCTGGACCATGGTCTGGGTTCGGTCTGATCAGAACTCAATTCGGTCTGCAAGGTCTGATCACAGTCTTTATAGTCTGGACCATGGTCTGGGTTCGGTCTGATCAGAGCTCAATTCGGTCTGGAACGTCTGATCACAGTCTTTATAGTCTGGACCATGGTCTGGGTTCGGTCTGATCAGAGGTCAATTTGGTCTGGAAGGTCTGATTTCGAGTGCAGTATTTTTTCAATTTTTTTGTTTTTTTTTATTGAAGGATGTTGGCTCTGCCAAGAGGCAACAATAAAGCAGCGTTCCGATCAGAGACTCATCTTAAGTGCGATGACTCTGATCAGAAACAAGGAGTCCAGCTTATAGCAAATGCCGGTCCCCTCAAGAGGAAATTTTGATTAAGTGAAGACCATAACGTTTCTTGTGGAAAGCTGTCTAAGTTCATCCATTGGGTCAGAAAAATGAACCAAAGGGTATGGTAAATAAATTTTTTTCTCAACAGTTAGGTTTCGTTTTCTTTAGCAATATTTTCAGAATTGGCTTTTCCTTGGATGATTTTAATACTGCAAACACCAGTTTTTATGAAATGAATATATTATAGCAAAATTAAGAGATTTGTTCATAATTAAAATCTTTTTCTGATCAGACTATTTTGAGCGCACTTGAGTCTGATCATAGTCTGATTTAGGTCTGGGCAAGGGTCTGAAATTGAGTCTGGACCATAGTCTGAAGATGGTCTGATCATAGTCTGTTTATAGTCTGGACAATGGTCTGAATTTGGGTCTGATCATAAGCGCACTATAGTCTGGACAGTGGTCTGGGTTCGGTCTGATCAGAGGACATTTTGGTCTGGAAAGTCTGATGAGAGATCATTTTGGTCTGAAAGGTCTGATCAGTGGTAACTTCGGTCTGGAAAGTCTGACCAGAGGTCATGTCAGTCTGCATAGTCTGATCATAGCTCAATTTGGGTCTGGACCTAAACCTGGGAAGTTAATGTTGAATCTGATGCTGAGTTTGTATCTGATGTTGATGTTGAATTAGTACCAAGTTGGTGTTGTGGAAAGAGTTTTTAAGACAATCATTGTTTACAAACTCATATGTATAAAAACCGGAGAGAAAATATAGAGCCTGGCTAAGATCTTAACATTGATGTAAACCATAATTAAAGTGAAATTCAAATTACAGAAGGTGCTGGCGGTTTTGTGAATATATTGAAGTAGTTGCAGACTATATAATAGACGTGTTTATATTAGTTAAAATACATATGTATAAGGTCACCGTTTATTGTCCTTACAGGAAAAGAGCTTCACTTGAAGAAGATCAGAAGTACATAAGAGTAAACAATAGAACAGGTGAATATATGAGAGAGATCTTCAGATTGATTTAAATCAATATTTATATTGCATGAGAGTAACATAAACAGCTAAAGGTTATGACTACGGATCTATTGGAATTAATGCTAAAAAACATAAAAAACCGAACTATTTTTAGATCCTTGTTGGTGTACGAGGTGATCGGAAGACAAAAAGAAGCTTTACAGAATCCCAATAATAAGAAACATAATTGGTTTATGTATAACAGCTGCAATATATCCTGTACGCAAAAGATAGTAATCATTTGAGAAACCTATTTTGGAATAATCACCGTGCTTTAGTTAAGAATATAGGAGTACTTCTAGAAAAAAAAGTTTCACAAAAAAACGTTATGGTTTTGTCATAAATGTACCTATTGGTAGGAAGGGATTGGTTTAGATTTTATAAAGATGTTTGTTAAAGATGAAATAGAGATTGAAACTATATTTAATGTTAATTTAAACAATCAATAAAATATAGCGATCAGTTATAAAGATCAGTTATAAAATGAAGCTTATAATATATGTCATATATGCAGTAAATCATGTATAAAATAAAGTAGGAGTTTATTGACATGAAACAAGTAAATATACAGGTCCTTCGTGTAATATATGCAATCTAAATTACAAAAAACATGGATTCCTTCAAGTTTTTTTCAGAATTGAAAAAGTTGTAATTAAAACATAGTTTAATGAGTTTTTCATCCAAAATAATGGTGAGAGAAAAGTAATTGTTTACCCATGCAAATGGTAAAGCTATGATGTTTAGTGTCGGCATAAAAATGTATATAGGCAGTAACAGTGGTATAACCATGTCTCATTAAAGGATGGCCAGTGTATATAAGTGAAAAACGAAATCATTATAGCCATAGAAATACTTTGAAGATTAATCAATGCATAATAATATCTGAAGTATTTTAGCAAGAGAAAAGTTGAAGTCGTCTCCCCCATCTAAATTTTATGCATAGGAGAAAGTTGATTAAATTAAAAAGCTAAATGGACATAAAACTGGAAAGAAAATAACTCTTTAGTATATGAAGAAGAACGTTAAGATACCAGATTTTTGTTTTAGCAAGTTTGTTAAATTAAATATGACAAGATTTAAACTTAAGCCCCTATACTCTTTTACTTTACCTGGGTATAGCTTCTAATGTGTTCTAAAATGGAGCCAATTCATCTAGACACTACAAAAGTTCAAAATATGCTAAGAGATTATATTGGATCTATACGAGGTGTAATATGTGGTGCAATAGGCGATCGGTGTTTCTGTAATAATAATAAAGGCAATATGGTGGAATATGACCAGAGGTTTATACTGTATATGGATGAAAATAATCTATATGTTTAAGCTTTAATGCAAAAACCAGCTTTCAAAAATTCTGAATGTGTTGATTTACTCGTTGATGTAATCCTAAATAAACATTAAGTCAGCTTTTATGTATATTGGATTATGTTAAATTTAGAAAACACAGATGAACATCAAGAAAGAACTAGACGTTTTACATTGTTATTTTGTTAAAGGAAAAAAACAAATGAGGATTTGGTTAACAAGAGAAGAAAGATTTCATGTCAGAGTTAGAAGTTAAAATTAGACGATAATAATAAATATGAGTACCGAGTTCAATATAAAATGTTAAAGTTGGTTTTTACGATGGTTATAAAAACAAGGTTTGTAGGAGAATTAGGTTGAAATAAGATTATACTATCAAAGATTATACTGAGTTGAATACTAGGACGAGCGCTGAAGCTAAAACAAGTTCAGCAAGAGATAATTTTAGGTTAATGAATAACTCATTGTTCGCTAGCACCTGTGAAAATCTGTTAATTACATCTAGGCTAAGTTATTAAAAGATGAATATGAGATACTTAAAACTGTAAGCGAGACAAGATGTGACTATGTAATTATATATATATATATATATATATATATATATATATATATATATATATATAGATATATATAAGTTATACTCTAATAGTAAAAAAAATATGATGAGCCAAGATGACTTGGTGCAACCGTATTGGAACTAGCTAGGTTTGTTATGAACGAGTTATTCTATGATGTACTACAGACATCAGTTTAAAGATTGTATATACACTATTTGTATTAATGAAATAATTAAATGGAGAAGTTGATAAAAAGTTCTTTGATCTAGCAATATGCTGATAATTGATTAGTAACAAAAAATTACAAAGTAAAATCAAAAAATCAAACAAGAACTTTGAAGTAAAACTATTGAGGAAATCATATTTTTAGAAAAAAGGACAAATGGTTTTAGCTGGGTTGTCAATAAATAGAGAAAAATAAAGAAAGAGAAAAAAGGAACACATATTGAATAATATAAGGCTCTGAAAAATTATAAAGAGAAAAATGTAAAAGAAAACAGAATACAGAAAATAGATGATAGATATGTTACAATGATACCACTAGTAACCCGAAAAAAAAATTAAATAATTTTGATGATGAGATTTTTTTGTAAATATTCATAATTATCCACATTAATACAAATAGTATATTTTGAAGAAAATTAATGAATAAAGTCAGGAGTAAAGGAAAAAGAAATATAAAGAAATATAATATATTTAATAAGACTTAAATCAAATGAGTAAATTAGAAACCTTTCTTTTTTTAAAAAAAATACTCTCTACATTGTTTTAATTTTCTTGTTATGAACAATTGTTTCACAATGTTTTTTTTTAATTTTAATTTTATTCGAAAATTAGTTATATAATTTGAAATTAAACAATTATCATTCTCTTGAAGCAGATTGGTTGATTTTTATCACTTTTTGATGATAAAGAGTAGACGATAAAGAGGATGATACATAATGATAAAAAATCCTCAGACTTCTGTTAAATCAACTGAATTTGATAAACTATTTGATGCTGCATCTACATAGTAAACCTTAAGAATAGAGATTAAAATAGTCACGTGATAATTTAGTGTAAAACTCCAAATTTATTTAATATTTATTATACGTCTTTATCTTTATATACATGGTGTATAAATGATAACACAAATAATTGGACTTTTATAATACATAAGTAAACTAAAAAGTTTATAGAATTAAATAGACTAGAAAAAGAGAATAGAAGAAGTAGACTAGAAGATAATTTAAGACATCAAGAATATTATAATTACATAAAAGTAATATTTGATTTTTTTTAAAAAAAAACGTTAATTTTGCAAAACCAGAAACTTGATGAACAAACAATTTTGATGATTCAAAATATATCTAATCAAAAAAAACTCTACAAGCTTTAGACGTATTAGAAAAACCTTTTACTTTCAACTATAACAGATGATAAAGGAGACATGTTCATTGTAGTCAATGATATTATTATTGATTGGAAAGAAAGGGGTAAGCAAACAAACAAACAAGTAGAAAACAATAGAAGTTGATAGATCTTCAAGCAGATTTAAAACTAATTATGTGGATGTCTCACTGGAACCTAATAATATAAAAGCAAAACTTAACCTTGATGACTTCACTAAGGGTTTCACTGACTTTATCGCTAATAAAATTGTAACTGAACGAGATTAAAGAGAAATTTAAACTTAAAAGGTATCCAAGTGATATTAGTTCAACAAAAAAGAAATAATACATCACAATTTATTAGATTTTTAAGATCTGGACATAAATTTCCTATTTGAGAGATGTTAGAGACAGTGTATATGATGGTACAAAAGAGGTTTAAACTAATTGTGTTTTTCTGTTCTCGACAATCAGTTGACCATCTATGGTACAACGGCAACAGCAACTAACCAATTAACTAAGGAAGAGTCCAGAAAAAAAACAAAATTTAAGAGAGAAAGGATGATACCATTATATAAAATGGAAAAATGGTCAACTGATTTAGTTGATAAGTCATAATTAATAAGATAACAATTTATTTGGAAATTTTAGTTAACAATTATAGACATATTTACAAAGAATGCTTGGGCTATACCTTTCCCAGGTCTAGGCCTTGACTTATGAAAAGACTTTAAAAAGTCTAGTAGGGGGGGGGGGGGACAATATTGACTATAATTACACGGTCGAACGTCCTAGCTAAAGTCGAGCTAACCTCTTATCATAGGTCGAGCTTAAGTCTTTTCATAACAAAAAAAGTCCAGCTAAGCTCTTTTCATGGATCCACCATTAGTCTTTTCAAATGTCTGTTTTTTTTTCAAAAACCAAAGTTTTTCATTTTTTTTCTGCTTCTATACATACAGAAGCAGAGCCGGAGCTAGACCAAATAGCTTTGCACTTCAGAGCAGTCTTGATTGAGCATTACTTGATTAAATGAAACCAGCTAGCTTAAGTGTATTGGTCCTAGTACCATTAGCCATGACAATTTTGGCGTTATTCAGTTTGTTTCCCCCCTCCAAATGGAGAACTATCTTTTTTTAAAAAATAATGCAGGCTTTTGGGGGGTTAGTGGTTCTTCTGAATCGTAAAAAATGAAAGAGCATTCACGCTGACTAGATTATATGCAATATTGCACGGACAATTTGAATGGCAAAAAAGCAGACTAATGAAAAGACCAAAGATGGACCCATGAAAAGACTTAAGCTCGACTTTGTTTGCAAACATTTTTATCGAGCTTAAGTCCAGCCCAAGTATTGGGTCGAGCTAAAGTCTTGTAAAATTTTGTGTCCAGCTAAAGTCTTATGCGAAAAATCTAAATCGAGCTAAAGTCTAGAATGTCATTAAGTCCAGCTAAATTCTTTTCATAGCTCAAATGAGTCGAGTATGGTCTTTTCATAGTACATTTGGGTCGAGCATTGTCTTTTCGTAAGTCTGAACCTAGACCTGGTTTATTGAAAATATCTGGTATATCTAAAACTATTGTTTTCAAAACAACAAGATGACAAGATAAAACGCCAGAAACTCTAAGCCTTGATAGAGGTGGTTTATTTTCTCATAAACCATTTAAATCTTTAGTTTTAGTCAACATAAAGTGATTTTAAAGCTGTATTTAAAAAAAGAATTAACAAAACATCTTTGCATGTAAAACGAAGCTCAAGTCTGAAAACAATCTTCACATCTGAAAATCAAGTCTGAAGACCTTCTTTACATATTGCTATTCTATACATAAGCCTGCATATATCCTGTAACTCCTCTGCAAGTAACACCTCTAACGACTTGTTTGCCTGAAGCGAAGCGCCCGCGTATAATAATAGTTCCACTAAAACGCGTTGTTGTAACCCCAAATCACGGAAGTTAATGCAGCTATTCCAGATTGAAACCAATCTTGTTCTATGGTTTCTATTTGCTAGTTTTGTATTTTTATGTTCCATCAAAATCGGAAAAATTTGAATTAAAACGTTTAAAGTATCGAGTAAGCTGTTTCCATCCTCCTAAATCAGGCGTTCATAGAAATAGAGGCAGTTGAAGGTGATGATTATAATTTGAAGCTAAAGGAGACCGATTTTCTGTTTTTGCTATCAGAGGGAATATATTGCAACACAAGAACTTTCAAGTTGAAATAGATAGAGTCAGAACTCTCTGACTCGAAAAAAGGTGGAGCAAGCTTCATAACTTATGAAAGAATCGTCAACACTCTGGTGATTCATTTTTATTTAAGAAACAGTCTCTTTTGAAGATTTTCTTATTAGCATTCGCACATAATTTTTCGGCCCCACGCATCCACAATTTTGGATTAATTTTCTACCAAATGAGGAAGAGATAGAAATCTCAAACACTTGTCAAAAATAATTGGTCTATGAATAAAAATTTGCTTCCAACTCATATCACTAAGAAAAGGAAATTGGCCGAAATTAGTGAGCCGATGAGAAGTTCCATTAATAAGACTACGAGACAAGACAAACAAAAAAAGAAAATAGCAACAACAAACATTTACATCCAAAACTCAAGGTCAATTTTTCTGAAAAACAATTACATCATAACACCGTCAAAACAGCGACAAACAAAAAACCTAAACTAGCAAAATAGTTTAGAATTCACTAGAAAAAAGATGTTACCAAACTTCGATTAACAAAAAAACAAACACGAGCATTTCTTTAAACAATAACCTCTCTGTTAAAACTAAGATATAAGAAATTGCGGAGTCTTTGAACACCAATAATGAGATGCATGTTCTCCCAAAAATGGGAATAGGTAACAAGTATTAAAAACAATACATTTTTTTTTCAAAAACAGTAGGTTTAGAAAACCATTAGATTTCAATGGTAACTATCAAATAGATTTATTGCTTTTCAGAAACCATTAACATTTGTCTTTATTCAGAATATGTCATACGTCTACAAAAAAACGATAAACAGACAAAAATCGAAAATTAAATTAGTTTTTTTACGAAAAGTCTGTATTGATGCAGTTATAGCATTAAGAAATACAATAAAAGCCTTAGATATGTTCAATTGTGTCTTATTCATTATCGATGCTTTGGTATGCGACCTGTAGTTAATGAGACTAGGTAACAAATAGACCAAAAATAACAACAGAGAGCAAATAAAAAAACAAGCCTATTTTTTTAGACCGTTTGATACCAAAGTCATGAGAAAACCTTTGCTACCAACCGAAATCAGTACATAGGTTCTTTTCCTAATCCACATGAAGCCGCTATGATTTGTAACTATCCGGAAGTTATCTTGCGACTTCAAAAAATGCGACAAAAAAGACAAAAATCATGAATTAAGTTATATATATTGTGGAAAAAGTTATCGAAGCCGTTTGAGCAATGAGCAATGCACTAAAATCATTCTTCGATGGATGCAATTGTGCCTCTTTTGAACCAATTTTTTTTAAGCAACCTTCAATGAGACTAGACAGCAAGTAGACGAAGAAGTAGAGAAAAGAGCAAGAAAAACGTCTTTTCTTTTAAAAACATTTGATTTCGAATTCGATGATTTAAAATCAGTAAATACTTGCCTTTAATCAGGCATAACAGGCTGTTAGGACTAGAACGTATCCAGAGTTAGAATTATGACTTCAAAAAACGACAAATTATTACAAAAACGTTCCATTAAAATCTTTTAGAAAAAACGGCGTGGATGCAGTTAAAGCCATGATTTATTCACTGAAAATTTATGGTTCAATTGTTCCCTTTCTTTAAACACCAAAAATGTGACATCTGCTCGTCAATACTGTGGCAAGACCAGAAAATGATCCTCAACGAGGGAAAATGTACAATTTCAGAAAGGATTTCTAAAAATTCGTAGTATAAAAGCAGGACAAGCATTAGTAAAAATTTTAAAAGGGAAAAATACTAAATCCATTTGATGATGGACTAATAATTTTAGGCTACAAGATGACCGAAACAGAGAAAAATTTAGAAAGCTCAAAAATCTATCGTTGGAAACGTACTTTTGAAAGTACATTTTTTTGAAAATTAAAACGACCATAAGCAATTCACTAAAAAACTGGATAGGTTTACTTGAAACTTCATAGGTGGCAAATTGAACCTGCCATTAGTATGCTTTGATTTGATGTAGTCTTTTCTGTATTTAAGTGGAAAATAAAAAAAATTGTAAAAATGTTTATAAATCCATTTTCTTTGAGCTTTCAAAAAACAGCGATTACGCCAAACTAGCCTCGTTATTACAATTCATTCACACGGACAAAGTTTTATTTCAAATATGATGGATTGGGATAATTTGTTTTAAAAAATCAGCCCATCGAAAACAAATGAAGCATTTTTCAAAGTTATCGATTTAAACTAGCAAAAAAACCAATAAAATTTTGATTCAAGAGCATTCTCAAGGAAAACGCAAGTAAATTTTGCCTTCTTTAGAGTGTACAAAGCTTGGGTCCGCAGTTGGCAGGCTTGTTGACACTGCAGATTGAAAAAATGAGGGCTAAAAATCTCATTTATGATAAAAAAATTGGTCATTTTTGAAAATTTTAGCAAAAATTTTACCTTTATTATTGGGTCAAACGGTTGATCAACACTCCCCCATCTCCAGAGATAAAACAAACAAAAATCAGACAAAACTTCTCAACCGTTCAAACCTCAATAACTCCGTGGAAACAATGAAATGCGAAAAACAACCTTTTTAGTTACATATTATACCATGGACGGGCTTTCTAATGTTTCCACTCAGAATCCAGTACGATGAATATATCGATCGGCCAAAATTGTTGTTTTGTTTTTAAGCCTCCAGTTATAAAAAGTGAACTGTAACCTAAGGAAAACCTATATCGGATTTAGTTGAGCCACCATTAACAAATTTTTAACTACATGAACTTAAATTGTTTCTTTTCATAATTTTTCCGTACATTGTTTCTTTTCCTCTGATCTCGTTCTCCTCAAAAATTTGGAGCGAGAATGTTTTATGAAATCAATTACCATTCAAAGATTTATGTTCGTGGGATGTAGACTTTGCCTGAGAAAAGCCCGAAAACTCAAATGCAAATAAAATTAAAGTGAATGTTACAAAGGTACACAGCAAATTGGTTTTATTTTTAACCTTAACATTTCTCAGTCACGCAATTAGTAAAACAATTCCAGTTTTTGTTAAAGCCAGTAGGAGAACATTGCACAATGATTCTTTGACTCAGGAACTTTTTTCCTCAGAGGGAACAATTGAGACTATCAAATATATTTCTATTTTCAACAAATCATTATTAAGTTAAAACCCTACAATCACTTGATGATTTCCGGGAACAAAACATGACATCAAGTAATCCCCGCCAAAACAACCTGAGCTAATATGTTTCATACGCACTCTATGTCAGTTAAATAAAAAATGACGAAATTCAACTAATTTTTAACAAAAAAAAAACCGTTTTCTTCTATCGTCAACTTCGTGAGACCGCATGTATCTTATTTTATCGAAGGCAAGATAAGCTCTACTTCATGCACTTTGCTTCAGCAGTTTCAATTCGTTGCGGATATTAACGTTTTTGCAGGTAACTTTTGTGAACTGTAGTATTTGCAGTTCTGTAGATTACACTTGCAATGCCTGATTCTCAATTAGTCTCAAAAACTAATCGCTGTGCTTTGCTGTTCAACCAGTTTTTACGATGCAAACAACAAAACGATTGAGTTTGAAACAAACTTAGCTTGAGTTTTGGTTATAAACTCAAGTTATAATTCAAAACCGCAAAATCCCTTGTCTCCAATTGCAAAGATAAGATACCAGCAAACTCTGTGTTTAACTCTGTGTTAAAGTCCTTTAAACTCTGTGTTTCAAACAAAGTTAGGTTACAAAAGTGCAATCATTTAGATGATTTACTGAAACAAAAACACGACATCAATTAATTCCCGCGCGATCAACCCACCCAATTATGTTTCACGCGCATTCTAATCCTGTTTAATGAGAAAAAACAACGGGTTCCAACTAATTTTTGGTAGTCTGGCAATCTCATTTCCTGCTGATAGTAAACTGGAATAATATTTCAAAATCTTATCTCCGATTGTCTGGATATATAGATATCGAGGTCAGAATTCAGCAGCTTTCAATAACGCGACTTTCTCTGTATGAATTTGTTATATTTGCAAGTTCATTTACCGCATAGAAACTTTGTCGAAAAATCTGTGTCAACAACAAGTCGCCCATAAAAAGTGGCATTGAAAGTAAAGCAGTTTCCTGATAAATTGCTCAAGATGTGAGCCTAATTTTCATGTCACGTAAGCGTATGGTATTACTACACAATGAACAACCAAATTTTGTTGTAATCTGACTATATGATTTTTTTTCAATTGCTCAAATACAAAATAAGCGAAAGAATGCTGGACTTCAATTGAACAGGAAGCTGATAGAGTTTCAACTGATATTTGGTTGTTTTTCAGCTTTGATTTATAGGGCTAGTCAGGTGGTTTTACAGGTCAAAATAACACCTTTGATTGGCTCTCGTTGAATATGTGGACAGATTTCGAACAATTTTTTCAATAACTTGACTTTTCAGAGTAAGTTTGATCTCTTGGGAATTTTGTTGACGTTTTTGGTTGTTTTTGGGTTTGAGTTGGATTTTGACTTTTTGTAAGACAATCACGATTTTAGCAACTAGTGAACAAATCTTTTCTTTTCTTTATACTGCCTAAAATGGCAAGAGAGACGCAGTCTTTCCATCGCCGGCTTGTTTTCGATCTTGACACTTGTCCCGTTTGGTAGTTTAGGAGCGGGCTTCAGTACTGTTTTGCAGCTTGACCCAATGTTACAGTGCAGCTTGACCCAATTATTAGTACCTTTTGTTTACTGCTTTTTTGATTAACGAAACAAGATCTCCTTTTTTGAGGCTTTCGTTTGCAGTACTTGATCGTCATTTTTGCCGATTGCTCAAAATTGGTTGATAATTTTTACGAAAAGTGTTTCAAATAATGTTTGCTTTTTATGTCCTGTTAAATTGATATTGTAAAAGGAGCTTTGAACCATCGACAATTTTGTTTCTGCCCGTTGTAGAGAGGAAAGGAAACATTCCTTTTGCTAAAAGGGAAGTGATTGGGTGTCCATGCCTTCAATATTTTAACATAAAAATTGACTGTATTCAATGGTCTTGCGCTAGATGTCTGTTCCACAAAACACATTTTGCTGGCGGTTTTTGAAGGAATCTTGCGGGCTGATCTGTTTCGCAAAACTGCATGCATTGCTTTCAAGCATCTTCTAACTAAACGTTATTCTATTCTTCCAAAATGAAGCGTAGCGGTTGGGTTGAATTAGATCGCTTGTTCAATTAGATGTTCTTTTATAATTTTTTTGTTCAATGATGCAACGAACTTTACAAAATTATGTTCGGCTCTGTTAAAGTTTGTTTTTTGCACACTGCTTTCTTTTTCTTGCATTAACATGCGTGACTGCGTTGCGACAAAGATCTCTGTCCAAATTGGGTACCAACTCTTCAGCTAGGCACAAGAACAGAAAACTTCATCGCGTCTAGTGCTTTGGCCCAACCTTCACAAAAAAGCCAAAATAAATAACATCGTTTGTAAAGGCTGTGGGAGCATATAACCAATAATGCACTTAATCGAGCATTGGGGTTGGTATGATTTGCGTTCCGTTGTTTCTTTATTTAACAATAATGTTTGTAATTTATCATAAAACAATTTGTATGCTTAGGATCCACATCACCTGCTGAACAATGATTTTTACACGCTCTGTGGCTTCCTTTTGGTTTTTCGTGTGTCTATTCCGAGAAAATAGCTCAACAACGTGACGCTTCCAATGCAGCAACCTTCCTTATTAAGTCCGCGCAAAAATTCTGTTTTTGACGAAAGATTTGTTTTTTTTTAGAAAATCCTTTGAAACTTTGGGGGAG
This sequence comes from Convolutriloba macropyga, assembly GCF_964194025.1. Classification (NCBI taxonomy): domain Eukaryota; kingdom Metazoa; phylum Xenacoelomorpha; order Acoela; family Convolutidae; genus Convolutriloba; species Convolutriloba macropyga. The sequence goes on from NC_134476.1 coordinate 38,586,183, forward strand.
TTCATCTCTTCAGCAAACTCTTCTTGCTGTAAAGGCCTAAAAATGAAGGCTTTTGAGAATTCTTTTTCTGTAGTATTCAGCTGGAGTGTCGCTGGTTTGTGTTTGCTAAGGTACTGTTCGAGGTCAGTACGAATGCTACCGTATTCACTAGCTGTTGAGAGTAAGAAATTGTTCCCACTAGACCCCAGCGTACTTTTTTCTAGCTTTTGTTATCATTATCGATTGCTGTGGAGCTAAAGTCTATTGCGTTGTTGATATTGCTAACACGTTGCAACTGCGAAACATCAGTTGTATCCAATATCTCAATCACGTGAATGGCCACAAACATTTGTTGTACGGTGGGGATGTCCTCTGTAATACATTAACTGAGTTTGTGTAACACCTGTAAAACTGTATAATCGTTTCGTTCTCTTTGGCTAGATGATCTTACAACATCACTGCCATGACCGCCTTTTTTAAAATTTTTATCACGATATTTAAAATGTTCGCATCGGTGCTGCTCTGCATCCCCACTGAAAATTCATTCTCAGCAGAGAGTTTTTTCGCATAGGGAAGTATATAGGCCTCGGCAGAAATCGTGCCTTTGAATGCGTCACCAAGTAGGCGATGATTTTTGTCTCTGCCTCTATTGCTCTTTCTTCGACGCTTTTTTTTCATCTACAAATGAGGTTTTCCTTTCCTACTTCAGGAAATCTGTTGTTTGTCCACGCTCGACTCCAATTTCCCTATGTAGTTTACTCTTAATCAAAATACGTTTCAAAGGCCGTTTTTTTTTCATTTGGACACTGAAAGATTCAAACAATCGGGCGTGGTCATATGTTGAGGAGACTGGTGACGCAGTTTTCCTCCGGTAGCTACAGGAGTTTCAAGTTCTTCAATGGTACCTCTGCGTAACCAGAGAAGGTCCTCGATAACAGTCCCTTATAGTCCTAGAATTGATGAGCACTCCTAATTAGGTCCAACTCAAATTGTTTTGTCTGGCTGTTGGCCTTCAGTATCTTTGACTTTATATCCAAAACTTCACCGTTCTTTTTCTTCATTATTGACTTCTTCAGCTCAAAATTTTTTTTGCCACAGCTTGTAACTGGATGACAACTTTGATTTTGGAGGCTTAATTTTCAATGTCTCACCATGTTTGATTATTCTGTGAAAGTGAAGTGACAAGCATTTTGTTTTCTTTTGCTATTCTTGGGTCCATTGTCTGTCTATCTTTATCTTTTACGAACAAGGCAAAAATTCACATTATTTTTTTTATTTTGTAGTCCTTCTATAAAATTTGTTGCTCCTTTTATAGTGATTCTATAAGGGTTGTTGCTGATTGATTCTATTTTGTAGTACTTCGTGATTCTATAATGGTTGTTGCTGCTCAAAAGCATTTTGAAGCAGCATGACTTCGACTTCTAATAATTAATAGTCTGGATTGGGTAGAACACGCGGGTAGTTGAAGCTTTGTTCATGTCTACTGTGGTCGTAGTTTGTGTTTCTCAATGAAATTTATAAGCCTGAAAACGTTTCGTTTAAAAGTTTGAATGCAGACTCATTTTTCTGAGAGGAAGTTTTTTGTGATATTTCAAGGAAAAACATAATTTTAAATAGCAATTTTTGGAATATAATAAGGCCTGTCTTTATCGTCAACAAAAGAAACCACATTTTCTCTTTGAGAGTTTGAGTTACTTCTTCTAATGCTATACACGAGCGTGATAGCAGAACACCTACTCGTCTATATTCTTTGACCACGTTGACAGAGCAAAATATAATAATGCAGCAATATCTCGTGGAATTGCGGGGCTTTACATGATCTGCTTTTCAAACACTCTCCAAGTGTGCACCAATGGTCGTACTAGGTCTTGCAAAAATTTTCTTTTCTGTTTAATCACAGCGACGCCATTGAGTTTTTCAGGATATCAAGTTCCAAATATTAATGAATTTGCTTGCTTTGTTTATCTGCAGAGCTGTCAGATGGCTTAATCACTATGAGGTTTTTGTACTGAACCACGATAGCAATGAGCATACGAGACCCTTCTGGTCTTTCGAAACAACGTCCATCAAATTCGTTTATATTTAGCTTCAATAAGCTATTGATACCCAAAGATTTTCAGAGTTATCTTAAGCAAGCTCTGGGAAAGTGTCCCGGTCTCCAAGTTTTGATTTAGGGTGACGTTATGTTCCGTATTGTGAGAAGTGACTATGTCTGTTGAGTTCAGAGGTTGCTTTGAAGCGTGCTCTTGATCGATCTGACGTTAGATGGTTGTCAATTACAGCGGCCCGATAAAAAACATATCAATTTCCCTTTGGAGCCATGTTGAACAGGGATTTGTACCGCGCATTGTTTATCTGAGATCGAACGTCATCATTTTTTTTTCTTTTGCTTCCATCTAGCTCACTCTCTTCATCTATTAATTGGTGTTTTATTTGAGTTCCTCGACTTGCTATCTAGCTCTACATTTCTATGTTGAAATTGTGTCTCAGTAATGTTTTAAACTCAATATCGAGTTTTCTCCTTACTTCTTTACTTTTTCTTTTTGCTGAAGAGTTTTCTGGAAAAATTCAGTACCCTTAAGGCTCGGTATGCCTGCGTTTAGTAGCGTTTGAGGAACTCACTTGTCCGTTGGGTGGTATTCGTTGCCCATTTTTTTGTTCACAGCTCGAATTGCGTAGATATGATTTGCATTCAACCCTGGTTGCGTTTCTGTTTTTATATGTGAAAACAAATCATTGTAAAAGTCCGCTTTGCATTACTCCTTCTTCTTTAATTAATCTTCAAAAAAAAAAATTCGGTGGAGTTATGCATGATTTTTGCAATGCTGTATAGGCTGAAACAATTTCTCCTCTACGCTGTGAACAATCTGTTGGTAGAGAATCTTGAGTGAATGTGAATGATATTTTGAAACCGAGCCGATTTTGGTGTTGACTTCTTCCACTAAATTAGTTTTTTTTCTTGTGGTATCAGGTGCGAGCTGGCTATTACTTCATTGATACTTTGCAAGTTTTGGTGATTTTGCTTCGGTTTCACAATTGTTAATGACTTTACTAATTGCTTTTTTGTAGGGTTCTTACATCAATTTTTTTATTGGATTAACTTTTCGATTTGTTTCATTGGTTTTTTGCTATTACTTTGTTTTACTTCGTTGATTGGGGCCTTTGGAGCTCACTTCATCAAAATGAATAGCATTTTTTCTTCTGTCCACGTCAATGGACAACATTGCATAATCTGTGAAACAAATATATTCTTGTTCGTAAAAATAACCAGATGAAAACTATACCTTTTGTCAAAAAGTTTGCTTTTTTTGTCATAGAGAAACAAAAAATGCAATTCAATAGTAGTGATGTATTATTAAAACATTGATCGTTTGTTAAGAAGATCTTTAAGGGTTCGAGGTCCCAGAAACTTCGAGACAAGCTTTCTTGGACACAATGTGCAATGCACGTTTACTGGAAGTGAAATGGGGCCTTTTTGGAGTAACTGAAGAAACTGTCAAACCAACAACGAAAAAGAAATGAAGGAAAAACAGTCAGAAGAAGACATTATCTGATCCAGAATGTAGAAGCAGCCGTTTTAACAATTAGATTCCGTTCTCGAGTTTCTGCGTTGTTATAACCTTTACAACGAAATAGGAAAATTATAACATAACTTACAGAAGACAATGCAGCAATTCAGTATGAAAGCAAACTGATTTTTCTTAGTTTTTGTTTGCATTTGCTAAATTTGTTCTTTTACTTTAACTCGAAAAAAATGCAAAGTATGGGTCTAGAACGGGATCTGAAACTATAATAAAATCAATTCTATCTAACAGAAAACAAGGCGTTTGAAAAGACCCATTTACTCAGACTGAACAACTATTAACTACGGGACCCCTCAAGAGAGCCAACACTTATACCACGGAAACCCTAATATACTGGGAACCCTAATACCCTTTTATACTGTATTCTAACAATTTTTCGGAAAAAATGAAAAACGAAGAAATCTTACATTACACAGATGATACACGTATAATTTTTTCCTCAAAAACAAATCAAGGCTTTCATACAAAAACCTTGCATTATTTTTCAATAAAACTTAAATAGAAAAAACAGAATATGTTAACATTCAACAGAGATAAAACTGAAGTATTTGTTTCATCTAAAATTTTTAGCCGCCCTCCGAGGAATTTCATTATATAGGAAATATCATAAAACGGAAGTTGTGATCTTCGGGGCTCAAAGATTGACAATAAATTGAATTTTGATTTACAACTACACGAAATTTTGATAAAAATAGCGACTGCTATCGGATCGATCTAATTAGTGAGACATCTAATACCGTTAAAAGCAGGAATTGTACTTTTTAAATCACTTTTCCTGTCACATTTCAATTTCAGCGCATTTTTCTGCAATGTCTGCCAACCTAATCACTTGTGATATTAAACTGATAAATAAATTGGGATATGAGTGTTTGTCATATGCGTAAAAAGATCTTCTGATACGAGACAAAATTTCATCTGCAGAGCTTTCCATTAAGAAACTTCTCTTTTTAGGTTTTTTCGATTTAATTATGCGTTACAAGGTAATAAATCAAATATCCAAAAAATGTCTGAAAATTTTGGGAAAATAGGAGATGAAAGAAAATTCCCGAACTGCTCGGTCTTTACTGAAAAATATTTGTCAATCTACATGGAGTAACCAATCAATAGTCAGAAATTTATCGAGAAAGTGGAACAACTTGGCAATCGAATTCCGGGAAGAAAAAACAACAAATAAGCTCAAGCAGAAATTAATTACTGAAATAAGCAAATTACCTTAACTTGTTCCAATAGATAGACAAATACAAGGGTTTAGAAAATATTTTATCTAGTGTTTTAAGGACCAAACTTTTCATATGCTTTTAAAGTGATTGTCAAATGTAAATATTTAATCAAACGTTTGTTATGGTTATAAATTTTCGAATATTTATATTCAAAAAAATTTAAAAAATGAAAGGAACGAGCTTCTTCTTCTTGAAAACAAATATTCAGAAAAATTGCGCTTAGGTAGTAAAATGAGCGCGCTTTGACGCAGGACCAGACAGATTTTACTTTTCTTTGAAAGTGCAGAAAAACGGAAGAGTTATCAACCTGAAAATTATACCATGTTTCATTAGCATCACACATTATACCTGTGCAATCTCGGCCCTACCTGACTTCGAATACTCCAGCAGCAATCTAAAACTGACATTGGCAGCTTGAAACACAAGCTAACCAAGAAACGTTGATTTCTGATTATTAGGAAAATGGAGAAAACAGTCAATTCTCAACGATACCAGTGAAAGTGGCACTTTAATAGGTATAAGAAGTGGTCATATAAACCGTACTTATTCTTGACCGATGGTTTATCATTTCTCCTGAAATCAGGTCAAATGAAAAAATGAAATCAGGTCAGGGAATGAAAAACAATTCATTTCCTGGAGTTTTTTTTTGGAAATTTATTTAACTTGAATATCAACATTGAAAAATAATATGTTTTTCTACCACAACAAATTTTGCCTATCTTTGTTCCATTTTATATTTATTGGTTTCAATGCAATCAAAAAGAAGGCAACAAATAGACAAATTTTTAGTCAATTATTCGGCTCAACTTTTTTTCCATTTATCAATAGAGATTATTGTAACAAATACTGCTATAAGTTGAAGACATTTTTCCAGGGTAATTCCTTCATTAAAAAATCAGGCACCGCAGTTGCCCACTCAATTCAGTTCTAATAAGTAGCCTTGTGCGACAAGTTAATGAAATCTCAGATAAATCGATAGATTAGAAACTGATTTCCGTTTGGTTTCTGCTGATCAAGAAATTTAATTGGCAATAAGGAAACATGAAAACAAAAGTAAAGACGAATGAATATTGAAGAGAAAGCCACAATATTTTTATAAAATTTAAAACCAGTTAACAGCAAAATTGTTTGACTTCCTGTTTTCCAATTATAAAAAAATTGCGTTTGCTGGTACCCATTTTTAATAAGAAAACAGCCCATCTTTTCAGTCATCGGATTCATTGACCAAACCCAACCAATTTGAGCTTTTGGAGTCCCAAGGCTCTGGATCAGTACGCAAAATATACGTAACAGTAACGTAGCGCAATCGCATTTAACGGAGCTGATTAAACGCAACAACAATAACAATAATTCAATTGAGTTTAAGAATTTAAGGACATCATACTATTAAAGCAATACAAACACACCACTCAGGTCATAACACCACAGAGGCCCACTTGAATGAAATTTGATCGACCGTGTAGCTGAATTCTGTTTCGCTAATTCAATAAAAAACTAACGAAAATTATACAGAAGTTGGGTTCTTTTCTTTTTTTATTCAGTAAAATTTGGCCGACCGATATATTCATCATAAAGAATATTTAGCGAAATCATTAGAAATCTCTTCCAACGCATAATTTAAAACGATTTTTTAAGCTTCCTTTTCTTCGAGGATTTATCGAGGTTCAAAATTTTACTGAAAATTTGATATTCGGGCGTGATTTTGTTCACGTTCAGCGTCATTTTTGCAAAAATTAGATTTTTATTTTTCCGACAAAACAAGGAACAATTTAGTGGCTCAAAAGGGGGGAGTGATAATAAGGGCTAGTTTTTGTCTAATCGGCAAGGCTACAATCTAATGTAATTTAAAAACAAGTATTTTTTCTTAACATGGTTCTATTATTGAAAAATCCACCTTAAGGCCAAATTGGGGTCAATTTTTTTTTGTTCTCCACGCTCATGTTTTTTTTGGCTTCGATACTGTGTTTTCGTAACACTTTTGATGAATTTTTGTGATTTTGTAGTCCGCCTACATTGTTTTTTTTGTTGATATCTCTCGGCGTCGTTTATTGAAAAAGCAACCCACTTCCTAAAGAGGATTTAGAGAACCTAAAGAGTTCTTTGAATGCATATGTAATAATTGTTGATACTTTGAAAAAATTTTTTGAAAGAAAATTTTAAGCGTTAACCGTTTTTCAAATCAAATATTTTTAACATTTATTCTCTCCGTTAATAACAGGTCCATTATGCTCAGTATTTTTTGAAGTATTGTCACCTAATAACATATTGAAAGAAAGTTGCCATTGGCGTTATGGATACTCTTAACTGAACATAAAGAAAGTTATCAGAGAATAGCTTATAGTTTTAATGGCTCCAACAACTTCTTCTGGCATATTTTTTAGTGTTTTTTAAAATTTTGTTCCCTGGATTTTGTGCTCTTTTTGTAGTCACAAGACATATTCTGCTTAATGAATGATCTCATTGGCATCCCAATTATTGCTTTTCAAGTTTAAGTAAACGTGTTAAAAGCTTTGATACTACGAAATTAGTGATTTTGTATATCAGTTCTTTTCCTTTGAATTTTTTTGAGGCCACAATAGCACGAAACTGAGAGATGCCATTAGTTTTTAAGAGACCAACAGTTCAATATATTCAAAGTTTTTCACTAAAAACCTTAGTTTTTGTCATCCTCGACAATTTTCTCTGGAATTGTTTTTTAATTCTGGTTTTAGCCTTTAATTGTTGTTTATTATGTAGTCGTATGATTTTTTATGAATAACGACAAGTGTCAATAGGTTACCTTTATTCGCCTTAAGCAACTTATTCAATGTGGCCAGCGATTAGTTGATTGATATAAAGCCTTTATTTTATTTGCTTTCATAATTCTTAGAAAAGTTTTGAATTTCTATTTTTTGTCAACTTCAAACCTAATCTTATCAACGATTGGTCCAAACCACTTTTTACTTTCCTATGGCTTAAAATTGAACATCTTTTTTAGTTTTAAAATTCAGCCGATGTTGTGTTTTATATCTTGGACTCATTATTCTGAAGGTCATAGAGAAGTTGAGAGATACCTGGACGGATGAAATTGGTAAAATTAGAGCCATAGCACAGGCCATAAAAACCAGACAAAAATAACAAAACAAAACAGATTTAGCATTTTGGTTTAATTTTATTAAAAAATTTCGAACTGCATACAAACAAAACAAACACAAGAAGCCCCCAAAAAACTTAACCCAAACGATATACTTAACAGACCCAAAAAAGACACATAATGATACCTCAAAAAAACGTTCCTGAACCTACAAAAAAACTTCAACACAGAAGCAATGACATAAAAACCAAAGAAAACTTGAAAACTTGGGAAAACAGGTCCTATAGCCAAAATCTGGAACCGGAGAAATTCTATCACTCGAAACTGCTACAATCGAGACAATAAAAGCATAACATGTTGGGAAAAAGACCTTTCCAGAAAGTACGCTTAAACTCCAAACAAAAATGTTAATAACTGTTAAAACAAATCAACCAATGAATAGTCAACAATCTCAAAGATACAGAAGAATCACGGACCAAAGCGCCCAAAACCAATCAAAATGAACTGGACGATGGCGAAAACCAATAAAAAATAATGCAAGAAAACGAACTATCCATAGAATATTTTTTTTGCAGATTATTTGATAAAAAACAAAATCTGGATCAGAAAACAACACCTACAAACATAGCTAATCGTTTTGAAGAAGCCCTTGGTCGATAATTCTTCAAACACCTTTAGCGGAATTTTATGAGTGACCGTTAAAATGCTTATGGCGGAATCATCTATTTTACATAATTCGGTTGCATTTTAACCGCGTGTACTTACGAAGATGGGCGAGCCAGTATGCACTGGAAAACATCAACTTGCAAAAACTAATTTTTAAGATATTCGTTAATGAAAAATATAAATTGGGTGAATTTATAATTGAAATGGAACAATTAACCTGGATTCTTGTTTTAAAGAAGCTGAAAAGATCTTACTTTAAACTTGAGAATACTTTATCGAGGAGATATTTTTAATCTCAATAATTGGTACCAGCAAATACCAGTAATCGGACTTTAATAGAAGTAACAGTGGAAGGGATTCTAGTTGCCAAAAATGGATTATTTCGATTACAGGATTTCAGGACAGCAACTTTTGGATAAACTAAGTGATGGAGTCGACATGTGTGCAGTAAGTAAATATATATTTGTTGTTTTTTATTTTTTTGCCCGATGACAACCACGTTTGGCAAATCTTAGCATTTGTGTTTGATAAAGAAAAGAATGTTCAGAAGTTAGCTAAACAGCTTATCTTCAGATTAACAACGCCCTAGATCTCATCTCTTTTTTTCTCTTCCTTTGTTTTTTTAAATGCTCTAATTTTATTCAAGGAGCCTTAGAAAGAATCTTTGCCAAATCAAAGCGCAACAATATAGCAGAATGTATTGACAAAAAAACTTCAGGAAAATACCCGATATGGACGACAAGTATGTGTGTCTATATTTCAACAATTTGAAGAAGGCAATGATTGCCGAGCAAACTTTTTATGATTTCAGGTGGATTTGAAAAAAACCGAGGATTGAATTTTATTCAGATGCTTTTCGTTTTTAAGTAAAATGATCAACTTTCAATTTTTTGTACGCTTATTTTCAACCGGTGAAATAATTTGTTTATAATAATAACTGAAATTGGCACTATAAACCCAATTTATACCCATCTGTCCACACTTCCTATTGCATAAGCGCAACCAAGACTTTAAATGCAACTAAATATAACAAAAGCGCGATTGCCCATTTTACTCGTCTCAACCAAGCCAACAACTGTTTATGATAATATACCGCAAAATTGAATTTTTTCATATATTTTGAGTAGAAGAAATGGTTATGATATTTTGAAGAAAAAAATTATTAAAAAGTACAAAACATGAAGACCGAATTATTGACCACGACAAAAAAACTTGAAGATCACGTTTAGTGTGGTCAGGCGTACAGATTTTCAGTGAATGTTCCCGACTGTCACAATGAAATTGGCCTCTTCAAGGAACAATGTTTGAGATTGTAACGGCTGCTCTCCTTGTGTTTCACAAAGAAAGTTTTACACCGCCCAGTTCGTTCTGAGTGGTTACTAAATCTGTCCGGATACTTCGTTTATGCAGTTCGCTTTTGTAACTGTATATCCGCTCTGCTGTACTTACCGTTGCATTAACTATTTTAGTTCGTAACTATTCGCTGATCTTAGTTTTTTCAACTATCAATTTGAACTGGATTGCTACAGATCACACAATACGGGATCTCTTTATGTATACCAGTTCAATCCGATAGAAAAAACAAATCGAAGACAAAGATTTATGTCTAAGACCTGTTTGTGCAAAAATATTTAAATCTAAACCTAAGTTGGCTTTTGCTGTTTGTACTCACAAGTTGAGAATAACAGAAGTTGGGGTTGTAACAGTTGAATTTGAGCTCCAATAATTCGTAGATACAAGACACAGTAACAGAATTTACTGCTCAAGAATAATATTTTGAATACAAGACACAGCAACAATTTACTGCTCAGGAATATTTCTGGTTCAAGACACAGTAACACGTTATTTACTGCTCAAGACAATTTGTTTTGCAATATTTTGCTGAGTTATACTTTCAGCCGTTTTCTGCGGCTACTACGTTGAGTTCTGTGTGTTGCTTTTGTTGTTTTCCCCTTTTCTCTTTTTTCTCACGTGACAAACTGTAACTAGAACTAGAACTATAACTATAACTATTAAATGACTAGGACAAAAGAAAGTGTTTTGATTCTGTTTTCCAGCCTACACAAGCTTAGCGAGCTCAGCTCCAACATCGCCGGCCCTGTTTTCCTTCGTGAAAACATCTTCGTCCATTGATAGCACTGGAGCGAGCTTCACTACTGGTCTCTTGTAGTATCCATCTTTCGTTCGGATTGTCGCTGATCGAATCTCTCCGTCGGAACCTTCAAAGGTTTCGATTATTCGACCCAGATCGTAATATCCACGTTTGTCACTGTCTTCCACTAACCACACAAGATCACCCTGCTGAAGTCTTCTGTCCGTTGTGTTTTGCCATTTTTTTTCGACTATTCAACGTTGGCAAGTACTCTTTACGGAACCTATCCCAGATGAGGTCTGCATAAGCTTGTGTTTGTCGGAAGAGCTTTCCATGATCAACAAATTGCTCTGCACCTGATAGATACGGTACACAAAGGTTTTTGTTACCAAGTAGGAAATGGTGTGGAGTAATAGCTTCTAAATCGGTAGCATCAGAACTGACTTGTGTCAGCGTTCTAGCATTCAGTGTCTGTTCAACAAGACACATCGTGGTTGACAGAACATCCTCCATGACTGATCGATTGCCCAGCACTTCGTACATTGCCTTCTTGCAACTCCTAACCAGTCTTTCCCACACTCCTCCAAAGTGTGGTGCTGCAGGTGGGTTGAACTTCCATCTGATACCTTGTTGAATCAGATGTTCTTCAATTCGCACCTTGTTCCATGCTGCTATATACTCTGCCAGTTCTTTTTCAGCTCCAACGAGGTTTGTCCCGTTATCGCTAATTATTTTGACCGGTTTGCCTCTTTGTGCAATGAATCGCATAATTGCGTTCAGACAACAATCAGTGTCTAATTTTGGAACTATCTCTATATGTACCGCACGTACAGTAAGGCATGTGAATAGACAGCACCAACGCTTTTCGTTTCTTCGACCAATCTTTACTGTGAATGATCCGAAATAGTCTACGCCCACATTCGAAAATACTGTTGATGCGACTAATCGTTCTTTAGGCAGATCTGCCATTACTGGTGCCTTTGTTTGGGCTCTTCCCTTTCGACATCTAATGCATTTGTTTTTGATCGATCTCAAAGCATTTCGTATGCCTAGGATCCATAATTTCTGCTGAACTATGTTTCTGACATGTTCAGTAACTTCGTGATGATTATTCTTGTGTTCATTTTGCAAGAATAATTCAACTACATGGTGCTTCCAATGTAACAGTATTGGATGCTTGGTTTCGAAGTTCAATTGACTTTTAGCTATTCTGCCATGGGCACGAATAAGTCCTTGCTGGTCAATGAATGGTGAAAACTGGAGGGTTTTGCTGTTTTTTAGAATTTCCTTTTCAGCCTTGAGAGATTTCATCTCTTCAGCAAACTGTTCTCGCTGCAGTAGTCTGCAGATGCTTGCTTGTGCACCCTCTCTTTCTTCAACACTTAGTGTTTTTGTTGCGGGTTTGTGTTTTGTAAATACGCGCTGTACGTATGCCATTGTATTTACTAGTCGATTGAAACTGCTAAATCGTTCCCACTGAATCATCGGCTTCTTCTCTTCAACCTTTGCTGAGAAGACCATTTCGTCGTTTTGTTCGTCTGAAGCAAATGTTAAATTCAACTGTTCAGGCCATTCGTTCTCTCCTTGCTTGAACCAGGCCGGCCTAGTGAGCCATTAACTTCTCTTAAGTTCGTCAATATTAATCGCTCGTGTCCCGATGTCAGCTGGATTGTTAATACCACTCACATGATTCCACTGTGAAACATTAGTTGTGTCCAAAATCTCAGCCACTCTGTTTGCATCAAACACATGTTGCTTACGGTGGGAGCTATGAATCCATTGCAGAAAAGTAGTGGAGTCTGACCAAAAGTTACAACTGTGAATCTTCGATTCGTGTTCCTTCACTATCTGTTCTTTAAGTCTCACCGCCATCACTGCTGCTTGTAGTTCCAAGCGTGGTATGGAAAGGTGTCGCATCGGTGCGACTCGGCACTTTCCGATTACAAATGCTAAGTCTGCTGAGTATTCTTTGAGCTTTGAACGTAGGTATGCCACAGCGCACATTGTGTCTTCAGATGCGTCGGCAAACACATGAAGTTCCCATCTGTCCTTGGCTGTGCTGAAGTATCTTCTATCAATGGTGGTTTCTGCTACTTCTGGAAGCTGCGCCTTCCACTTCAGAAACTCTTCTTCTTCGTTAGGTTCTACTGAGTTGTCCCAATGTTGTCCATTTTTGGTCCAGATGCTCTTCAGGAGTCGTCTCATATGGACACTTAATGGTGCAAACAGTCCAAGAGGATCAAACACTGAACAAACTAGAGATAAGATCTTCCTTTGGGTGATTGGGGTCTCAACTTCTTTGCTTGTACCTCTACATACCTGTAGACTATCATCGGTAATCGTCCACTGAAGCCCAAGCACCGATGACCCTTCCTGGCTTGGTTCTACTTCAACCTGCTTTGTTTTGCTGATTGATCTTAAGTCCTCTGGGATTGCGTTGGTTACCACGTCACTGTTGGTGATCCACTTCTTCAGTTCAAATCCATGTTTTGAGAGAAGAGGTTGCAGTTGTTTGAAAACCTTGATTGCTTCTTCAGGTGTTTCGACTGACTTGATGAAATCGTCCATGTAGAAGTTGTTTTGGATTCTTTTTGCTGCAATTGGGAACTCGTCCTCGTTACCGATCGCTACTCGCTTCAGAGCGTAGTTGGCACATGTTGGTGAACTCTTTGCTCCGAAAACATGACGCTGATACTCGTAAATTTGCACAGGTTCGTTCATTGTTGGTCGCCACAGGAATCTCAAGCAGCTTTTATCCTGTTCAGGAACTTGCACTTGCAGAAACATTGATTCAACATCTGCGGTTAGGGCAATTGGTCCTTCTCGAAAACTGAATATTGTTCCGATCAATCCGTGTAGTAGATCGGGTCCGGCTAACTGCTTGTCATTTAGGCATACGTCCTTGTATTTTGCTGCAGCGTTGCAAACACGGCGAACTTTACCCGGTTTGTTGGGGTTTAGTACTGGATGGTGTGGCAAATACCATTCCTTTCCGAAAGTGCCTTTGACTTCCGATTTACCAAGGATCTTCACAAATCCTTTTTCAACATCTGTATCAATTGACTGTTGGTACAATTTTTTTAAATTTGGGTCTCGTTGGAATCTTCGTTCCAGTGAGTAGAGATGACCAAGGGCTGAGCCGTTGTTGTTTGGAAGACTGGGATCTGGTTCATTCCAGAGCATGCCCACTTCGTACCGCTCGCCTGTAAACTTTGTAGTGCTCTCTAGAAATCTCTGAGCTTGCTGCTCTTTCTTTGATTGACTTACAACATTTATTTTGGAAGCGCAAGTTTCTATGTCCCACCATGATTGGATATTTTCTGCCACTTTCACATCTTGTGTGAAGGCAAAATGACAAACATTTTGACTTTTCTTGCCTGTCATGGGACCACTGACTACCCATCCTAATTCTGTTAAGACGGCGAAAGGCTCACTTCGCGTTCCATTCTTATAGTCCAATGGACGTTGAATTTCGTAGGCATCTTGTCCAAGTATGATGCCTACTTCCATCAGGTTGAATGTTCTGTTAGTGAGAACATTCAGGTGTCTGAATTTGTTCCTCAGTTCCTTGTAGTCATATATTGTGTTTCCCAACGAGATTGATGGTTGTGCAAACGCTTCAATTGAATGCACTTTTGAATGTAGTCCCTTTATTGTGATAGGAACCTTCTCTGTCCTCAAATCTTGCGTCCCATGTATGCCAGCTATGTTCAAGGTAACGTCCGTGCCTTTGGCTTGTAGTTGATCCTTAACGCTTTGATTGATGAACGATACTGTTGAACCACTATCGAGGAAAGCGTAGGTAGTCAACCTGTTACCACCACTCTGAACCGATACCGGAACTATTTGAAGAAAACTAGTAACTTGGTTACTCTGGTTGATTGTTGCTGCGCTTACATTAACTGCGTGACTACCCTGGTCCATTTGGTTTTCTGAGTGTAGCAGTCTGTTGTGCTTTTTGTTACATCCATTTATACCGCACGGGTGGACTTTACAATCTTTGATTGCATGCCCTTTCCCCAGACATCCATAACTTAAGCGTTCTCTCCTCATTGCCACGTATCGATCATTCACACTCATATTTTTGAATGACGGACAGTTCCAAATTTTATGAGTGCCATCGGCTAATGGACACTGATCGCTTTGCAGTTTGCTTGGTTTCTTGCAGGTTTGAACTTGCACTGAAGTTCGATGTCTTCGAGAATCGTTTTTCTCTATTTGTGTTGCGTCTGTCTTCTTCTTTGCGTTCCCCTTTAAACGCTGAAAACCCTTCATGCACGAATGCCATTCGTGATAGCCATTTTTCAAACATGATTAGATCAGGCCAGTCCTCGTCTTTGTCATCGACGTAGAGCCACCATTTTTCTTTAAGAACTTGAGGTAGCTTATCAACTGCCATGTACAATGTCGAACTTGATTGCAAATCACCAATATGTTTGTACTCTTTGAGCACGTTCACGAAGTTAGATACAATAACAGAAAAATTAATCAGACTGGTTGAATCATGAGGTTTCACTTGATTAGCTTTTCGTAGGCTCTCGAGCTGTGCATCTATAATTACATGCGGTCTTCAAAATTTCCTTTCTAAAACGTTCCAGGCAGCACTATAAAACTGTCCAGAATAGCCCATTCCCGAGATTGCAGATTTTGCTTTGCCTGTTAGCAGAGTCTTCAAATGGCTCATTTTTTCTGAGTCGGGAATCGTGCGTTTATCTACTTTTGCTATGAACATGCTAGACCACTCAGGCCACTCCAGCGGGTTTCCGTCAAAATTGTTCAACCTCAATTTTGGTAAATTACTGCTTGAATGTTCAGTGTTGTAGTGCCTTCCAGCTATCGGCGATATATCCCGCTCTTCCTCACTTACTGAGCGTTCACGAGAGTTTGGGTACCATGGGTAATGCCTATGCTTATTTCGTTCAGAGCTGACGTTGAAGCGAGCTCTTGGTCGAATTGGTGTTTGCGTGTCGTTCATCGAATTCGCCCACTCCGAGACATCTCTCCCTTTTGGGGTCCAATTGAAAGGTGACTTGTCACGCGTCTTAGTCGCCTTAGTCCAATGCTGTTCTTTGCAATTGGCGCTCTAGGTCTCGCTCCTTTTGCCGAAGCTGATGTTGCATTTCTAGTTCTTTCATTTGCATTTCTAGCTCCAACTTCTTTCGATCAAATTGGGCTCGTTCGATTTGCAACTTTCTTTCAAATTCAATTTCAAATTCCTTTATTCGTTCTTCAACCCGACGTTTCACTGAAGATGCTTCCGAAGCGTTTTCTGTATCCTGGTTGATTGTCCGTGTAACCGTATTCGTTGTTGCATTGCTTGTGTTACCATGGTTTTGGTTAAACTCTGGAATTCCAACGTTTTGTTCTAACTGATGCACATTGTTCGCAGGCGGTTGCTCTTCATTGGCATGAAGAGTTGACTGGCTTTGCTGGCTTGACATGTTTGTCTCTCCGTGGATATACGGTAACCACTCTGTGTTCAAATATTGAAAGTATTGTTCTATCTCAAGTTAGCGTTTTAAAGAAATATCTGGGTCTCGGAGAGTCTCAGCTTTCTTATTCACGAGTTTTTAAATGCTGTCGTCCAATTGCAGCATCTGCTGATAAAGATTCTTGAGCTTGCATGGTCGATCTCGATTCTCAAAGAGCTCAAAATATTCTTCCTGTTTCTCAATCCAGTTGTTTCGCAAGTTGTTGATCTGTCGATCCAAAACGCTTTGACTCTGTGACGGAGTCACTTCTTGTGTACTTCGGGACTGCAGCTTGAATCTCTACAGCTCCTTTATTTGTTTGCTTTAATTGAGTTTTGCTTTTCAACGTTCCTTTTTGCTTTGCCTAGTTGGCTTTGCGTTGTTGAAATGCTCGTTGGGTTTTGTTCTCGTTCGTCGACGACTTCGTCACTTCGACTGTGGGGTTGGACAAAGATGATTAAATAAACTGATTTAAATATGACTAATGTCTACGACTACAGTTTTAATAACCGAGTAGAACCCGGGTCGAGGTGCCAACGCTAAAAATTGCTAAAAATGTAAGATATGCGGTGAATGCTGTGAAAAGATGTAAAAATTGCGGTTTTTATCGTTGAATGCAATGAATGCGGTGAAAAAAATTAATGATAATTCCACGTGCGTTCAAGTTGCTCTCTTGATTTCAACAAGCAAGACGAAAATAGAAACAAGTTTTACGCCGAATCTTGAGCGCCCTAGATTGATCCCCACCAACTTTTTTTGGTTGTTATCATATCAGAAGCAATGTGCACGTGAGCAAATCAATTATGTAATGGTTCTTCAGCAGCTTGTGTGGACCTCAAACCGGTGAGATCTAACCAAAACGACCCCCGCCCTCGTTTTTTTTATTTGGTGGGATAAAAAAAACTTGATAGGCAATTGCGCATTCAATGTTAACAGTTATGAAAACTAGAGAAAACAAGAAGGTTTCGTTAGCTGAGACTAACAATACTACAGAGCTTAGTCAGGGGGCAAAACAATGCAATTTGTCTTCGGGACTGACTCAGCAAATGAAAAATTTAATAATTGATGACAACGCTTCCCGCTTTCAAGTGCACCCCAAAACAACACTTTTATACCCCGACAAAAAGGATAAACTGTTCAAGATATCTGTTATCAAACATCATCTTGGAAAAACTAAAATTAGATATGACCAGTGGGGACCGAACTTCGATGAGATGGTGTGCTCCAAATCAATATGGGCCTACTCGCAATTTACGCCTTTACTGTCTAAAGTGAAAAAGATACCACGCGATTTAGCGAAGCGAATAGACGAGATTGTGCAATCCGCGAGTTCACCAAATCTAGCTACAACAGATAAAAATCTAAATGAACTCCCAGATCTCGAAACCATCAGCAGTAAGCACATCCCGACCATAAGCTTCATTCCTGTAAAGTTTCGGGTGAGATGGTCAGAGTTACTAACATCCGTTATCGATGCTTGCATTTCACACGCCCAATCGATAGAAAATTGGAAAAAACTCTTTGCAATTAGCAAATGTGTTCTACGCGCGTCTAATCGTGGGGGCAAGAAACACAAGCAGCAGCAAGAGAAACAGTTGTTGAGCAGACTTGAGCGGTGGAAATCAGGTGATTATGCTGCACTGTGGTACGAGGCGTCCTCAATGAAGCAGTCAAATAAAACTAGCAATGAGTCAATAGACGCCTTAGCAAGCCGCGCGAAATCTCTTTGTCTGCAGGGGCAGTTTGGGAGGGCAGCGAAAGTTCTGTCTTCTGACGGCGTCGCACCTGACAGTGCTGCAACGTTGAATGAACTTAAAAAGCTCCACCCTAAGGAAAAGCAACCTGACCTCCAATTTGATCAAGATGCTAACACGAACGCATATCAATTTGACGAGGCATCAGTATTCTTCCAAATCGAGTCATTCTCCAAATTTACTGCAGCTGGGCCGTCGAAAATGTATCCCGAGCATCTGCTGCATGCAGTAAACTGCGGTGCCCTTATCAATCAAAGCGAGCAATCACTAGTTTAACAAAATTTGTCAACTTAGCTAGCAGGGGTCAGCTTCCCGAATTCGTTGCTCCTATACTATGTAGTGCAACAATAACTGCATTGAAAAAATTGAAAGGTGGGTCCGTCCTATCGCTGTTGGGGAAGTCATTCGACGTCATATTGCTAAATGCATAGCTCGTGAAGCGAATTCAGATGCTGTTGATCTTTTTAACACAAAACAATTGGGGGTAGCAGTCAAGGGTGGTGCTGAGGGCATAGTACATGCAACAAGAGTTTTCTTTGAAAAACCTGCAAAGTTCAAAAGATTCCGGAATATTGCAGATTGATTTCAAAAATGCCTTCAATTCGGTAAAAAGAAGCAAGGTTTTGGAAGCAGTCGCAAACTTCTTACCTAGTGTTGCCCCTTTTGCGACTTTTTGCTACTCACAACACAGTCATTTGCATTTTAACAGCACATACTTAAGTAGCCAATCGGGAGTCCAACAAGGGGATCCTTTGGGGCCGCTTTTGTTTTCACTAGCTCTGTGGCCAATCATTAAAGAAATTGAAACAAAATTACCAGATCTAGTACAGCATAATTGGTATATGGATGATGGCATCCTTGCTGGTACTCACCAACAACTTTGCACAGCATTGAATTTGTTGACAAATTTGGGTGAAGGATGCAGCTTAGAGCTCAGAATAGAAAAATGTGAGCTTTGATCATCCGTTGATCTGAACGCTATAGATAACAGAGTAAAAAAAATAGCAAAGAAGGACTTGGGCGCTGCCATCGGCAATTCCAGTTTTGTTGCTGCATCTTTGAGAAAACGAGTCAACAAAATAGAAAAACTGCTCGACAACTTGGCGTACCTAGACGACCCACATTGTGCGCTTGGAATTCTTCGAAGCTGTCTTGGTGCACCAAAGATGGTATATTCCCTGCGATGTAACACTCCATCTGACGAATCCTCTGTTATTTTGCAGGATTTTGACAAGCTTCAGAGGACAACATTTGAGAATATGTTAGGCACCCTTATAGGTGACAACGCTTGGAAGCAGGCTTGTCTACCAATAAGCAAAACTGGCGTTGGAATTAGACAAGCAATTGACCAATTGAAAGCGGTGTTTGTTGGGTCAGTATCGCAGGCAGACGCTTTAGTGGAACAAATAACCGGTGAGAAAATTACAGACCATCAAATTTTCAAAGAAACAGTGGAAGAACTGAAGAATCTAGAAATTAGCCAATATACGCAACACAAGATTCAAGAGGCACTTGACGATGCTGCTTTTTCTGACCTTCTTGGTAATCAGACTTCAAATCGGGAGAAAGCTCGTTTGCTTTCACTAACGTTGCCTCAATCTGGTGCCTGGCTTTCCGCACCTCCAATCCCTAGTCTGGGCCTTCACCTTCAGCCAAATGAATTCAGAGCCGCATTGAAGTATCGGATTGGTGTTCCGTTATATATTGAGGAACGAAAGTGCCTTTACTGTCAAAACGGCAGACTGGACAAGCTGGGTGATCACGCTTTAAGCTGTCATGGTCGGGGGGATATGATATCGCGGCACGACAGAGTGAGGGATAGAATATTTGCTGCTTGCTCGACCGCAAATTTATCACCCGTCTGCGAACAGAAAAATTTGATTCCAGATAATAACTCAAGGCCAGGAGACATATACTTGCCCAGCTGGTCAGCGGGACAACCATCTGCGTTCGAAGTAACCATAACTTCCCCACTGCAGCCCAGTCTAATTTCAGATGCGGCGAGGAGCTGTGGTTTTGCTCTGACAAATGCTGAAGATAGGAAATATGAACAATATGCCCAAAAGTGTGCCGAAATAGGTATCCAGTTTGTACCATTCGCGTTTGAATCTTTCGGGGGATTCTCAGATTTGGTCCGAAAAACTTTGAAACGTATAGCCTTGCTTGCCGATAACCGAAACTTTCAACCAGCTGGTTTATCAGTTGCCTACAATCGATTATCTCAAGGAGTCTCAGTGACTTTAATGAGAGGTTCAGCCACAATGCTGATCGCCAGAGATCTCCTGTTATGAGACTCTTTCCTGCGACAACACCTTCAGCCCCACAATAGTTAATTTACAGTATTGA
Organism: Convolutriloba macropyga; assembly: GCF_964194025.1. Lineage (NCBI taxonomy): Eukaryota > Metazoa > Xenacoelomorpha > Acoela > Convolutidae > Convolutriloba > Convolutriloba macropyga. The sequence continues at coordinate 38,606,368 of NC_134476.1, forward strand.
CTCACCCAATTTTAGTTGCCCAGTTATTGCTGTGCGCGAACTTGTTTGTCACCCAATGAGTGGGGACAATGCTCATTTCTTCTGTTCAACCCGATTGTGTGGGTTGATTTTGAAGAAATTTTGAAGACCCGATTGTGAGGGTTTCTGGGAACAAATAAAAGGCAAATACTCAATTGCGTGGGCGCCATGGTGATTTGTGGGCACAAGGTTGATCGCAAGAAAACTTTCTGAGAATTGACTGAACTAAGAAATGATTTAAACTATGATTTCCCCAACCAAGCACACCTTAAATTTATGATTCTTTTGTCAAAAAAAAAAGAATTGGAAATCTTACAAAAATTCACCGCTCAAAATTACTGTATATTTTTTGCGGTTTTTTTATGTAAGATATTAGGATTTTAGCGTTGAATTTTTTAGTTTGACCATTCCCAATGCTAGCGGTGAATTTTTGCCACCTCTTAAGCGGCGAAAATAAAAAATTCGCCGCTAACAACCGCAAATCTTACAAACTTTCAATGCATTTGTTTTTCATAACGTTTATTGAATCTGAGTTAATTTACAAGAAATATCAATAAAGTACGTGAGAGATTGCGCAGTGGAATAAGAAGTTGTTGACATTCAGGAGTTGAGAAGTTCGATCCCGTGTACTTTTTGTAAGAAATCCAGTGAATGTGGTGAAAAAAATCACCGCTGAAAATCGCATATCTTACAAAAATTCACCGCTAAAAACAGCATTCATTGAAAAAAGATGCAGGCGTTTTGAGATGAAAACTATTTTTTTCCAAGCTGTTCACTGCAATTTTTACATTATTTTTCGCGCAAAACTCGCTCCGGGAAATCAGTTTTCGAATAAATGATTTCTAAACATCACAGAAAAAATTTCAGAATTTGATCTCCGATTTTAACTTAACTGCAACTTGTTCAACAGATTTTTGGAATCGTTCTGAATGTCGCGACAATGGGGTCAAAACCTGAAAGAGACAGACCATTTCTCCATATACAAAATGTTTATGTCTGCCATTTTCTACCATATTGTCTACCATATACAAATTTTCTTTTGTTGCGAATTGTCGTTTTGATAAATTGCGACCAAGAAAGCGTCCACAACAACAACTGCGCAAAAACAAAAAAGCTAAAAGGTTTTTTTGTTTGAAAATCAATTCAGATTTAACGATAAGAAAAGTTGAAAACAAATATATAAAATATGGCAAAGCAGAAGAGAATGCGTAAATGTGGATCATAGTTTTCCAAGAGTTTGCAACCATTCGAGGGAACAGTTCTCAGACTACTGAATTTTCTCTTTTATTTCAACTATTTTTCCAACGTTAATGAGAAAAGGAAGTGAATTCGATATGTATCATTTTGCAGTTAATATTTATTGTTCTGGGGGTACAGCTCTTAGATTAACATTTTTTCTCTTTTAAGTTAACGACTTTTTTTACGTTGACGAGCAAAGAAGCAGATTTTGATATATCAATCTTGAGTTTGATATTATTTTTCTTCTGGGCAGAGCTCTTTGACCCTAGATTTTTCACTTTTACGTTAAAATTGTTATTATAGGTCAAAAAAATGAGAACTGAATTCAATGTGTCATTTTGCTGTTGATAATTTTTCCGGTGCAATTTTGAATCAAAAGTCATTTTGGAAACTAAAAAAAGTCAAAAAGATAGCTGATTAGAGGAAAATCAAATCTCATTAATTTTCAAAGACAAGAATCTGACTTATCAGTAATAGGAAAAATGAGCAAGACAATCATTTACGAAACTTTATTCAAAACCTTATCAAAGCTGAGGGCCCCCTAAGGCTCAAGAATATAAACCAGTTCAGGGCAACCACTGAAAATCAACCACACATTGTTTTCAGCGAATTGACAATCGCTACCTGCCCGTTATCTCATGTGAAGGATCAAAAACATTTTTGGCTCATAGTAGAACGAGTAACTATTTCTCTCATACTGCTAAATTATTTTTTTGAAAAAGAATTGCAACTCTTAGACTGACAGACGAGCTATTAATCAAAATTTGCTCTAGGGTGCGAAACTACAATAACTGTCCAGATTTACTAATTGAATCATTGAACAAAATTTTTTGGATAGACAACAGTCAATTGAACAATTTAGCAGCAAAAGGTTAAATTTTTAACAAAACGATAGGACCAGAAACGGACATAAAGTTTTCAAAAAATTGTTTGAAAAACGGAAGTAAAGTTAATGAGGCAACAAATCACTGATAATTAAAAGCAATCATAAAGGAAAAAGTTAACTTTGTGGCATCAACAAACGGTTCAAAATACCAACAAACCTGATCAAAAGCTCTTCTACATCAACATTAGAACAAACTTTTGGACTTACACGCACAATCTCTCATGGCCAAAATTCTTCTGTAATGCGAAAAATTAAAATGAGACAAAATCCCTCTATTGTACTTTTTAAAGAAGAGATATTTTGATACAGTTCTTTAGATGGACTTTTTGTTGAGACAGATTTAATTTCTTGATGTTAAAAACCTCTATTGGGGAAAAAACTTCAAAGTGCCTGTTCGTACATAGTTCAAAGTTTCTCAAAGTGCTAGTTCGTACCAACTCAAAGTGCCTCATTCAGTTTTAGCTAAAATGTTGTTTGAAAGATTTTTTTGATATACTGCAAACATCACGTGAAAACCTTGGACTGAACCCGGGAAACTCAGCTTATAAATCCGTTAACTTATGCAGTTAACGCTGAATTTTGTAAGTCAATTGAAATTTTGCCTATGAAAAGAAGGAAAAGTTCAAATTCCCGAGCTCACATTGAAGAAATGTTTATTTCTTTTGTACATGGTAAACAAAACAGCAGATTAATTTCACAGAATAATTTATCCTGCGGTTTTATTTACCATGTACAAAAAAATAAACATTTCTTTAATGTGAGCTCAAGAATTTTAACTTTTCCCTCTTTTCATAGGCACAAATAATCACAAACTTTGCGTTAAAAATTTTGTTTTAATAAATGTTGTTCCCAAAATGATATTTTGATGAACTTCTTTCTGCTTTAAAATGCCAGGCAACCATCAAGAAATGTTGATAATGTAAGAACAATATATAATACAAGAAATTAATATAATCAAAAATAACGCAGGCTTTTTTTGTTGCTTTTATTTTTCAATGATATTTTAAAAAGTAATTGAAATATGTTCTCATTCAATCGCAATATTTTTCATCTCGACAATGAATTTAAATTGATACGTTTGCAATTAACGGTTTTCCAAAAGGATGCAATAATTAGCATCAGAAACTGAGATGAAATCAGCGAGATGTCGAAATATTTTTTTGAAAAACAAAAGGAACAGCAAAAACAGATAATTTTAAGGAAACTATTAACTCAGTGGCATAGGGTTACCGTTAAACAGCATAAACTAACCGCCCAAATTAAACAATTAAACGGCCTAATTAATACCCATCACGGGAAAGTATGAGAATGATGGAAAGGTTTGAGAATGAAGCATTGAAGTGGATTACTGGTTACGGGAATGCTTCGTTCTTCGAAAATATGATATATCACTAAGATTGCTTCCTCTTCCTATGTTTTTGCAGCTCAACGACTGACTTTTTGTCGCAACTCTACCACGATGAAGATTATGTTATTTCAGTGATGGAAACTTTTGAACACCAGTATGCCAGAGTAAAAAGGAGATTATCAAATTTCAAAAACTGGGAACCGAGAAATTCAGAGGAAACCGTTATTTCCGAGCATTTGTTTTATGTAGGACCGCTTTTCGTCGTTATGTACATGGAGCATTCTCTGTTAAGATAATTTAATCGAGACCAAATTACAATGGTACAATCTATCCCCTCAACACTCCCCAGATACATAGAGATTGTGCAATTACATTGCATATCATTATGCACAAATATGGCACGTGAGGGTAGCACCTGGGGGAGGGGGGCACAATTGAAAAAAACGATTCTAAAAACTTTAATTGTTGAAGCAACAATTTGTTTAGATTGTTGTGTATTGTGTAACAATGACCTTGAATCTTTACTGCTTGATATGCTTCTACATTGCACCCGAACTACAATCAATAGAGTTCTTTCTCGTTGGATTTCAGTTGTCGACTGAATTCATAACCATGGTCCTCACAATGGCCAGCAACTTCAATGCCGGAATAGAAGACGATTTTTTTGATACCTATCAAGTCGACGAGGACAAATTAAAAACTTTAGAAGGTAAAAAATTTATCCTTTTAACTGTTGATTTGCTCTGGTGGTGCATTTTTGGATGCAAATACACTGCCTGGTAACAATTTGAACAGGTTGATATTGATGAAAAGAGTGGTAAAAAAGAACACCGTATTATATCTCAGATTTGCAAAATCTAAAGTATAAATTTCAGAGAACTGTGATAATATCAACTGAGAAAAAAATTAAATGAGAAAAAATTCACTGAGGAAACTCTGAACAGCCTACCAAATTAGTGGATAAAACGGGGGTTACAGTCGACAGATCGATTTGGCCCATTTCCCCGATTTCGTGAGGGGGAATGGACCAAATCGGGCTGGTGGCTGTAACCCCCGTTTTATCCACTACTATATTCACAATCAAAAAAATAAAAATTAATCAAAAGAACCAACCCGCACACTCGCGCACACCATGCGCACCGCACACACTGCGCATGCTCCCCCTAATCAGAATTATGCACACCATGCGCTCTAAGCGCTTAACTTGATTTTTTTCAAATAAATCTTTTTTTATTCTTTTGGCTAATAAAAGGGATAATAATTGGGCCAAAAAATTTATAGATAGATTTGGCTAACAATCAGGCTAATAATAGGGCTAAATAATTTATAGATAGGTTGATTTGGCTAATAATTTATAGATAGATTTGGCTAATAATTTATAGATAGATTTAGATAATAATCTGTGAAACAGTTCCTGATATAGTCAATGATTAAGAAAATAATCTGTGAAACAGTTCCTGATATAGTCAATCAGTGAACCTGCTCCGCAGATGATTTAACAATCTATTCTTCTAATAATTTATCTATATCTACACCTTTGGCTTTTAATTTGGAAACTATAAGATAAAATTTATAATACTCTGGTTTATCTTTTATTTCTTCATCAGAATGAATACCCTCTGGCAAGTCTGTATCTTTATGAGAATTTTTTATATGATTCCTTAATCCGCTAAAACTAATAATAGAAGGACAATATTCACATCTGACTTTTCTTGAATTACATTCTTTACATATTGATTTCTTTTGATCAAAACACGTTATTCGTTTTAAAACTTTGCATTTATTACAAACTTTATTTGTAAAATCAATTTTTATTTCTACGGGGCTAGACTTAGAGATAGAACAGAATTAGAATTAGAATTAGAATTTAAATTCGAATTAGAAATAGGATATGGATTAGACTTAGAATTAGGATTAGGATTAGAATTAGAATTAGGATTAAGAAAAGAATTTGATTTAGAATTTGGATTAGGATTAGAATTAGAATTAGAATTAGAATTAGGATTAGACTTAGAATTAGAATTAGAATTAGAATTTGGATAAAAATATTAATTAGGATTAGGATCAGAAGCTTCTTGAATAATTTTACTTAAACAAATTCCACTCAAGGATATATCCCAACATTTACACTCACCAATTTTATCCTTATGTTTTAGTTTATATTGAAAAGACATAGTATGGGGAGTTCCAAATTTAGCCCTACACTCTAAACATTTCATGACCATTATTTATTATGAGACAAACATTCAATTATTCATATTTAGTTTATTATTTTTTATAGTATTATATATATATATATATATATATATATATATATATATATATATATATATATATATATATATATATATATATATATATATATATATATATATATATATATATTTATAATTATAATTATCTTTATGACTTTAATTGTACTCTGAACATTCCATAAACTATTATTTATAAAGTAACCAGAATTCTAATTATATTATCTTTTCAGTTTCAATATAACATTTAGTCAAAATTTCATTTTAATATCGCTTCAGTTTCGAATTATAACTAGCTAAAATTTCAATTAAATCTCTAGTATAATCTCTAGACCAGACAAAACTAGCTAAAGTTTCCATGTCTAACTTATTAAGTTTTATGTTTAAATTTTTTATCTAAATACGTTTCATTAATAAATCCAGTTTTATCTCCAACGAAATATTTAATTTCATCTATAAGTTTTTGATTATTTTTATATAGATCATTTAAATCATCCCTACTCTTTTTGTTAAAAGTAGCAGTTTTTTCATATATTCTTGGTGAAACAAGGACGAAGTCCCATCTGTCAAGGTGATTCATCCCCGGCTAAGCTTATCTTTTCTTTCGAGTTCATCTTCGAAGCAGGGTACTCCCCTAACTTGTTTATCTTGCCAAACCGCCAAGCGGCTAACCGAAGGCTCATCTTCCTTTTCTCCATAACCATATCTGAATATTGTTTTTGTTCTATTTATTATATTACTTGCGGCCCCTGCTACAAGTGAAGCAGTTTTTACTGTTGAATCTGGAGATATATAATTATATATCATAATGCATGTAGCCATAATTCTGCTTAAAGCGGATACTAGCCTTAAAACATTAGCTTTAATTGTTTCTTTAGTTAGAACATCATTCTGAATTTTAATACCTCTTAATGTAAGAAGTTTATTATATTGGAACTGAAAATTATTTGTATTAATAGTATTTCTAACTGTGGCGTTATTTATTAATGGTTTCATATAATCTGTGGATTCATTAGTGGATTCAAGCGCATTCTTCCATATTGTGAGTTGTTCATTAATTTCCTTACATGGTTTTCCGCTTCAGTTTCAGCTGTTGCTCTTTTATTATTATTGTTTTGAATACAGTCTCTACATATGTAATATTGTGTAAATTAAGTTACTCTATGAATTTTAGTTACTTTTACACCCATCTTAACATCGAAATTTAACATCCTATAATGAGCCATATATTCTGTTTTGTTGTTATGATCTAAGATTAATTTCTCTGTTCTCGCCCTACTTCTCTCTTTTTCTATATCGCCGAATTCATTATCATTTATCTTTTTTTATTGGGCGTTAATGCTAGTTGCTCTGTTCTAACTTTTCAACTATTAGAACAATTATTATCACAAACTATGTAGTAACCATGATCACTATCATCTGGAGTATTTAATATATGGCCGAGCATGGTATCCCCATTATCTAGAGATGTGCTACGGTAAAAGATGTGCTTAAAGTCCTTATAAGGTAAATTTTGCATCAGTGCATAACCATATAAGTTGTTTGCGTCTATGTGCCAGATGGACGTCTAGTCATGCTCTGCCCTCTGCGAAGCAGGTTCCCTGATGGACCTCCAGTCAAGCTCTGCCATTAGCTTATTGCTATTGTTAATATTAATATCTATCACCCATTATACCACATATGCCACATCTCTTAGTTTCAACGAAATCATCTAGCATTTGTTTATCTTGTAAGTTATCCAATGTAACACCACTTGACATTAACCAACAATCAAAACTATAACCGGGTTGACTTACATAGTGTAGAGGGTTGAGACTGAATTCTTTCATACTTAATTTAACATATTCATTCATGCAGTAGTCTAATATTTCCACGTCATTCTGTAATTACTCTAGAGTTAGATCTTTAACAGTTTTATGACTGTTGTCTTTATTAAAGATATCGAATTCTTCTTGTGTTGGTAATTTATCAGAGAGTGAGAATTTGAAGTCTTCTATATTTAGATTAATTTTAGCTTTTTGGTACGATTTTGTCGTGGTTACCAAACAATCTAAACCAAATTGTTCAGATGAATGTAATGTTTTAAATTTACAGTGATCTGCGAAGCAGGTTCCCTGATATATCTTTGCCATTTGATCTAGAGGCATAGCTAAGAAGTTATAACTATCTAAGAATTTAAGACAACCGATACTAAACATCTTAGACTTACCAGCAGCTAGTGGTATGTTATCTACTTTTTCTAATCATTATTCTGCTTAAAGAGTTCACTATATAGTAGATTGAAAACATAACCACTACCATTATGGAATATTATAGGAAAGAAATTTTGTTGTTTGTATCTTAGATTAAACAATTTACATGCTGGTTCTCTATATTTACCAGTTTCATGACAGTGACCACATACATGACAAGTGTTTGCAGCATTATTATATAATTTCTCTTCGTTATTAAATATCATTTGTTTGTTGCGCTCGAAATTATTTTCTGTTTCTATTTCTGATAGATCTATTTCTAATAGCAAATCTTTTGATACAGTCCAAACCAAAGTAGTATTTGAAATTACCTTGCTAGATGTAACCCACACTTATTGGTACGCGTTTGGCTATTACATATTTACAGTTGTTAGTTGTGACATCAATGACGCAACATTCTATATCAGCGGTTATAATAGTTTTTTTATTCTGACGTTTATGTTCATTTACAAATGTAATATGTTTTTTCTGAGGGCAAACAATCTGTGGTTTGAAAAAGTGACTTCATTCGCGTTTGTTGTATTTAATTTGAGAGTTAAACCAATCTGTACATCTATCACAGTAATAGAATTTGTGTTGACTCTTATTCGGTCTTTCTATCAAGTTTTCTATTTTCAAAATTAGAGCGCAGTGGTTCCCCCAAACTATTATTCTGACATCTTTTCTATCTTTATCAAAATCATCCACGAATTTAAACAATTCTACTTTAGCCTCACCACGAGGTGTGTTTACCCAAATACTAATTTTTTACAAATTCTGTTTTTCTAATGTATGAGCAAAATCATCTTCATGTTGTTGCCTTGGTTCAATTAGATTATTCACATATTTACTCTCACGTGTTGAATGGTCCATAGCGGGAAGTAGCCAAGCAGTAATAGTCAATTTTAAGCACAGTTGTATTTGGAATTGCGTATATTTAATATTGATTTAGAATTTTTGAGATCGGGGGTAAATCTATGAAACTACCAATAGATGCTTTAGTTGGTTCAATATTTATCTGAATACTTCTGAATCCGAAAAACTCAAATTCATAGCCATAACCCTCGTATATTTTTTTTCAAAGTTTAGCCATTGTGTGAAGTCTCCATTTTCATATATTTCGTTATTAATATTATAGTCAGTGTTGAAAAATATATTAGTAGATTTAACTTCTTCTTTGGTTCTCTTATTGTACTCACAATCGAAAACACTTAACTTTACAAAACTGGTAACAGTTTTTATTTTTCTCTAAAGAGTTAATGAGAGCTTCATCTGTATCTTCAATGTAACTTCCGGCTTAATCAGTAATATAAAAATCTTTCATGTCCTGGCTAGAGTTTATGCCGAATTATTCTGTGTTTTCTAGATACTTACGATTATGACTATATGAGTGAGTTGTTGAGGCTATTTTATTTCTAAATTTTTCATGACATTCTTTACATTTATACCTAAATCCAGAATAGATACTATCTTCGGTTTTAGTTTAAGGTTTAGTGATGGGTTTAGTTTTAATAATATCTTTAGTGTTTACTTTAGGTTGGGGGACCAGGGGCGAAGCTCCTTTAGTTTTAGTTTTAGGTCTGAGGAAGTAATATTCTTCTTCTTAGTCGCGCACCCTCTACATAGTTTCATCTTCCATTTCCTTTCTCGCATTGTTTAGGTGTTCATCACTTAAATTGTTTTTGGTAATTTGTTTCCTTATTTCAAAGGCCAAATCACAAATAGAACAAAAGTTTACGCTTTCTACTTTTGACATTCTCATTTTTTAAGGACAATAATTGATTTTTGAAATTATACAAATTAAAAATGTCTAAATCAGTAAAATATGTTAGTTGTAAAGATAAATCTTGGAGATGGTGTTGTGATAAATGTTTAGATAGTTTATTTGAGTGTTATATCTGCAAAGGTTACTTTAAGACTAGACATTATTTCAATCATATGAATATACATTATAATGATCCTAATCTATATATAGTTTGTATTATGTGTAATGTAAATCAACATATCAGTGGGTTTAGATTTAAAAATTTTAAGTGTAGACAATGTATTTATCTGCATAGATAAAGTTATAAAAATACCGGAGATAGATTCAGGGAATATGTCGAAAAATTTAACATAGAAATTCAGAGTTAAGCTGGTTTTTTGTTCAAGTTGTCCATTTGATTGTTAGTAGAGTAGTGGATAAAACGGGGATTACAGTCGACAGATCGATTTGGCCCATTTCCCCAAATTCTTGAGGGGGATTGGGCCAAATCGGGCTGGTGGCTGTAACCTCCGTGTTATCCGCTACTTACCAAGCTTCTGCAAGCTTCTTTACAATTTTGTGTATATAAAACCTGGACGTTGAGAACAGCCATTCGCCCTTCTTTTTTTAAAAAAGTTTGTTTGGACAATATTTGAAAATCGTGTAATGAAAACGCTCAAAAATAGACGAATACCGAACTGCAATTTCAAGTTTGCATAGGAGACCGTTATTGTTCTGCTGAAACATGCTTTCGTGGCCCAATGCAATTGTCTCAACTGTTAAGAGATTTATACTAATGGAATAAAAGAACGGAAGATTGTTGGGGATGATATCGTCCCCTATTTTTCATTGAGGCCCATTTTAACAGATTATCATATTTATTATTTAGAGATAAGATTGATATCATTCGAAAACCCATCAAAAGTCGAAAATGTCATTGAAAAAAATTCTTGATATACTTTGTTCTCTTATTCAAGGCATTGGAGGGTTTTAAAATAAAATTCTAGTGATGATTTTTATAATTCCCAATCACTCTCTTGAAATTATCCACAAATTTTCTTTTATAGTGCCATAATATGCCCAATGTCAATACTGACCGATATATTTGTTTTAATGATACAGGGTTGTTCAAATTTTCACTTCCAATTTTCAAAAGATAAGCTGATTTTTTTAATGATTAAAATGTTTGATTTTGAAATGCCATTTTATTGAAAAACCAGCTGCAAATTATTTATTTGAGCTGAAATTGCTAATAAAATTCTAGAGAACATCATCTTCAAGTCCTCCTGAGTGAAGACAAGGGCCTATTCAACTACATGGCAATAGCAAGTGGAATGATCCTGAACCGCCTCTACGAAGGGCTAGAGTTTTTGTCATTAATTTTACCGTGACAGTGCAAAGGGTTTGAATTAATCTGAAACTTTTCTTTCTGAAAGAAGTGTCAAGTTTTCTCCAAAAACGCGGGATTCATTTTGAGTAATGATTTTACTCGTGCTGGAACAATAAATGGAACAACAAAGAGGGCAATTCTATACAGTAAATTTTCCAATTAATTTTAAGTGAACAAGGAAATTGGTGTTTGAACAAATTTCAGACTTTAAGAGAACTTTTTTTTCATGTGCATTCAACTTCTGTTTTTTTTTCTGAGTTTGCTGATCCCTGATACTAATAAAGCCCATATATTTGTTCTAATGTTGCCTTAATTTTAATGTGGGAATAATCGATCATTGAATGCTATTGCCGCCATTGAAATTTACATTTTGAATCTTTGTTCTCAAAACAATATTTGTGAATTTTGAGCTTTGCCTGTATCTTTTATTTTTATTGTGTTGTGGGATAGTTTCCTAGCTGGAAATTCCTCTTGATTTTTAATTGATAGTAGTTCTACCCAGCAAATTATATATTTTTTTAAATTTTCATTCATTGTCTCTTTCATCATTGTGAGGTTCCTGGGTACAATAAAGTTTTGAGTTTTGGCTGTCACCGTTGTTCTTTATTAGTAGTATCATTGTGTCTCATAGCGGAATTTATCATTTATCATTTTTGTTTTAAAGAGGCTTAAGTTGAATTATGTAATGACTAAAAGGACAGTTAAAGTGTCATTTGACTTTTCTGTTGGAAGTTTAAGAAAAGAAAGGAATTTTGTGTTTTCCTTTTCATTCGTCGTCTTTTTTGTTAACTGAGAACTTAGTCTCAATGTTGACAGGTCGCACCTGTTATGAAGCCAAATAGTTTTTAACATTGTTATTAGTGCTTTTAGTCTTCCCTTAACAGTTTGTTTTCACTTTGCTACTGTCGTCCATTATTGAAAGTTAGCGATTTGAAATTCGCCCTAATAATTGTATAGTTAGGTGTCTCGATAGAAGTAAATTTAATCTCTGTAACACCAATCGTTCCTACTGTATGCCACTTTGAATTCAGTTCGCGTTTTCAGTTCATAGTGAAAAATGATTTAGTGATAGATCGTTATTTGGCAATGACTATGAGTGATTTTTTGAATCTTGGATTTGTTTGTTGTTAATCACAATCATTTTGTTTTTTCTTTTTTCTTCTATTGTATATTGCAAACATTGTACGTTGATTTTTAACAAAAACTGCTATGAACTTGTGGCGCAATTCAATATATCTATACGTGTTCTTCGAGACTAGACACCAAAAAGTTCTTGGATCAAATTTGGTCGCTTTTGTTTTTTTCTCAATGTGTTTCAACAAAATTAGTGTATATTTTTATCCTTATCTGTTTTGTGAAATTTGTCTGATTGATTGATTGCGATTGATGAAATTAAAATTCTTGATTTTTAAAAAATGAAGTTTTCAATTTTTTTTGGATTATTGTATATATGCTCCGGTGACAATCATGTGCTGTTATTCACTTAAAAATATTTGTTCAGGTCATTAATGTTTCTAGATTGTTGGATGTAGTTCAGGACAAACTTCTCTATTTAATTCTTTAAACACGGTCTTCCCCAATGTATGTTTTAATCATTTGATTACACAAGAGTTCAAAGATTCACTTTTTACGGTGATTGTTTGCACACTGTGTTGCTGATTTTGTGTGCGGCCGTTCAATTGTTGATGTGTTCTCTTCGTTTTTGTGTTAACTGTCGGATAGATTTTTTGAGCATGCAAGATTTACTCATTCAGTGAAAATGACGTCTGCAGCGTTTATGAAATCTTTTTTGAAATTGTATCTTTTAGTCGACTTGTAATTTGGTCGCATTAAAGACAGCTCTAATCTGCTTTTTATTGGACACCTTTGGTCTTTTTAGTAATCATTTAAAAATTTTCGATCTGGATAATCTGCTTGTTATTAAAAAAACGCGATTGAAAATGTTTCTTTATTATCTTTTTGATTTTCGTAACTTTAGCTCCAATTCAAATTTCAAAAGTTTCTGTGAAAAAATTATACATAGTGAGATTGTTTTTCAAACAATATTTTTTCTGTGTTTTGTAAAAAAAATCGTCCTGCTGAACATGAAAATATATTTTTTGTTTCTTAAAATTAATTTTCTCACGGACACTTGCATCTAAAATTGTGTAATTTTTCTAATTTTTGCTGAGTTTGTTGAGGATATATGCAGAAATTTTTTATCTATATATAATTTATCTTTATATTTTGTGTATTTTTTTAAAATCTCAAACATGTAAATTCGAATAACCCCAAGGTTAAAGTCTAATGTTGTAATATTCAAAAATCAAGCATACTACATCTTTCCCTTGAATAACTAAACATAATAATAATAATAATAAAAAACTAAGGTTCAGTTTCTAGTTCTCGTGAATTATTTTATAAAATTAAACTTTTAAAGCCTTCAATTTTTTTGTCCATTGGAACTCGTTTGTGTCTTTTTTGCATCTCTTCCTTTAATTCTTTTTTAAATTTTTTCTTTGATTTCTCCTTTCTTAGAGCTCTTGGAAGTTTATTCCGTTTCCGAACAAAGTTTCTTATAATTGAATTTTGACTCCATTTTGATTTACATTTTGTTGTGATAGAAAAATCAAATGTACGATTATTAACTTTAATTTCAACGTCTCCGATTACTCTGAATTTTTTTGGTCTTGTATGTTTGTTTGTTGGCCAATATCGAAAAGTCTATTTAATGAAGTTTTTGCTATTTGAAGTTCTGCGGGAAGTATTTTATTTTCAAGAAGTAGTTTATGAGCACAGTCATATTTTGTTCGAAAAAAGCAAATTTTTATGCCCCATATAATTTGTTTGTTCATTCTGTCTATTGAGTAGGGCGGCAAATTTTGAAAAAATATTGCACTAAATTCTAAATGCGATAAAACAAGTGATCTAAAGAGATTTATTCGAGCCTTTAAAGGTATTTGATTGCGTACCAAATAAATTGATCTGATAGCTAAAGCCATTTTACTGATCACATTATTAAGTTGTTTTTGGTATGTCAACTCTTTGTCAAGAATAACACCTAAGTATCTGACTTCATCTGTTGGTTTCAATGAATGACTATTAAATTCAACGCAATTGACAGTTGGTAACTTCTCATTTTTGAAAACCATTATTTCTGTTTTCCCTTCATTTAGAGTTAACTTGTTTTGTTTCATATATTGTTCAGTTTCCATCAGTATTTTTTTTAGCCTTTGCTGCTAAACACTGTTCATCTTTTTCATGATATAAAATTGCTGTGTCATCTGCAATTTGTAAAACATTCGAACATTTCCCTATTTCCTCACCGAAGTCATTTACATAAAGTATGAATACTAGTGGTCCTAGTACAGTACCTTGTGGAACACCATGATTTATAATTGTCCAGTCGGATTCAACTAATCCGTTTCTAACACACTGTTTCCTGTTAATTAGAAACGAATTCAATAAGACTCTTGCGTTTTCTCCAAAACCATATTTTTCAATTTTTTGAACAAAAATGTCCAAGGATATTGAGTTAAAAGCTTTCGCTAAATCCAAAAAGACTGTTGAGACTATATCTTTTTCTTCAACATAATGATTAATTTTCTCTGTCAGTGCAATTATTGTATTAAGACACGACTTTTGTTTTTGAAAACCAAATTGATTTTGGTTAATTTTTTTTGTCATATATAAATGTTCCGACGTTTGCTCCAAGAGAAGTCTTTCAAAAATTTTTGCTAATGTTGGAGTGACCGATATTGGTCGATAGTTTTCAGGGTTATGCCTGTCTCGTTTTTTATAGATGGGAGCGACATAAGCTTCTTTTAAAATTTCTGGGAATGTGTTTGCGTTTATACACTCATTATTAGCAAACTGTAAATGGGTTTCAATGGACATCTTACAATCTTTCAATGCCCAAGATGTTATATACCCTGGTCTAGCTGATTTTTGTGTTGGTAGTTTGTCAATAACTTTTTATAGTTCTCTTCTGGTTACCGGCCTGAAATTGAATTCATTTCCCTTAAAATCAAAAGAAGGCAACTTAGGAGCAATTATTTCGCCCTTGTAAAGTCCAAGACGGGCAAAACAATTAATCAAACAGTTAGCAATGCTTTTTTCATCTGATATTACGTTATGGCCCTCTTTCAGCTTTGCAATTTTTTCTGTCTGTTTGTTTGAGTTAATTTTGTTCTTGATAAATTTTCATTGTTCTTTTGAAGTTGGGAGATTCTCAAAAAATTGTTTGGTATTATCGTCAGATGCTTTACGCAATTTTCTATTAGCATTGTTTCTAAGTACTTTGTAACTGTTAAAGAGCTCTTGATTAGGATCTTTTTTCCATTCATTGAATACACGATGCTTTTCATTAATGAGACTGCGCAGTTCTTTTGATAACCATTTTTTGTTCTCCTTTTTTGTTTTCACTTCTATATTCTTCAAAGGTGCGTGACTATTTAATGCATTTTGGAAAATTTCAACAAATTTATGAAAAATGTCATTTGCTCCAATGATTTTGTACATTAGTGACCGGTCTTGCAAAGCGATATCACGGTTAAACTTACTTCTTATGTATCTCTTTTTATCTCGCATTAAATATTCTGTATTTTGTTGCTTTCATTCTATTTTCAATGATGATTGATATACAATAGTGAAATGATCATTTTCAAGTATTGACTCTATTATATCTGTTTCAAAGATTTGATTTTTAGAAATAAAGCAGTGGTCGATTAAAGAAAATTTTTCTCCATTTGTCCATATTGCTTTTTTTGTGTTTACATACTGAAGCCCATTATCTGCAATGAAGTTGTTTAGGAATTGTTTCCCAGTTTCTTTAAGTATATTTATGTTGTAATCTTCAAACATTTAGGAGCAGTTTTTCTCTCAGAGGCTCAGGTACTTCTATCCATAGTGATTCAAAAAAACTCCGGTTGATGGTGTTCAAGTCATTTCTTATTTTGATTGAAAGCTTCTTGGGTATCCATATGCCTACACCTCCCCCTCTTTCCAGTTCAGTCGATGATGATCTCGGCTGGTGAATAAATTGATAAATACTGCTCAAAAAAGAATCTGGAATAGTATTGTTCTCTTTAATCCATATTTCGGTAACAGCTAGGAAAGACAACTGATCGAGAGTTCTCAAAAAATTTGATAACTTTTCGTATATATTATTTAGGCTTCTACAATTCATGTACCAGAACTTGAGATTATTGTCTGTTCTGTTCTTTTCTTTGTAGTAGTGGTCTAATGTTTTCAATTTTTCTATTTGAGTTGGGCCAGGGTTTGTTTCAGTATCACCACTTTTTTGCAGAATAATTGATATGACGGATAATAAATACGTAATATTGATGAAACCGAACCCTAGTGAAAACAAATTATTATAATAAATCTGACAAAAATTAAATTTTGGTTTTTTAGTATGATTTGAGTGACTTTTGAAAAAGGCTACTTCCCCCCTTTACAAACAAAGCCTATTATTAAAATCACAAACAAAACAGATGTTTTCTTCAAAAGAAACATTCAACGTTTCTATTAAAGAACTAAGAATTAAGTCACCCAAATGTATCAGAACTCATTCGGACTATTAAAGTTATTCCATCCCCTTTTGAATGCCAAAAAATTTCCATTTTGCTGTTTAGGACGCATTTGTCTCAATGATATATCGTTTGATGAACAGTTTTAGCCAATGTTTTTCATATGTTTCCGCGAAGTTGTAACTATTTTTTGAATTCCATATATGTTTGGGTGTACACCATCTTGTCTGATATCGTTTGCCTCAAGACCATAATTGAGGACGTATACATTTGACCACTGGAATTCGCCTCTTATTTGGTCAGCAATGCTGTTGATTTCTTGGTTATAAGCATCAATTTTTTTATGGTTCGAGTCCCGTCCGTATAGTCCATTTTTAACTTGTGTAATTTGGCATATAGCAACCTTATGGGGCTTGAATTTAGTTAAACACTTA